>NC_142414.1:18357500-18612500 GCF_059516105.1 Syngnathus floridae | reverse complement strand
TTTTTAAATCAAACGAGTTGTTTGAAACCCTAACCCTAGGGGTGTCAAAGTGCAATCCTCGGGGGCCGCGTTCCAATATGTTTTTCAGGTTACCCTCGTTAAGCGCACCTGCGTGAAAAGTTTTAGCTCCTTTCACGTTCTGCAGGAGCTAAAACTTTTCACGCAGGTGCACTTAACGAGGGAATCTTGGAAAACATGCTGGAACGCGGCCCCCGAGGACTGGAGTGCGACACCCCTGCCTCATACAGTAAAAGTTATGAAACAAAAGGACAAATAACTCCTTTTCAAATCAGAGAAGTAAAAACTGGTCAAATATTAAAACAAAAAGATATTAAAAGTGAAGACAATTTGCAATTCCAGTAATGACACAAATTTGATGCAAGGCTTCTCAACCTTGGAATTGTTTAATTCCTTCAAGTGTTTATTTTAAGAGGTTAGGGCAATGAAAGTAGAAGCAACATTTTAAGTGTGGCCTCTGAAACACATTCATTGATAAGACTGAAGATTCAAAGTTCGCCCAATGTGGGGTTCGAACCCACGACCCTGAGATTAAGAGTCTCATGCTCTACCAACTGAGCTAACCGGGCTTCTTATGTGAAGAATCGTTTTATTCTTTCAGGCTTTTTTTAATGGGTTAGGTTCATTAAAACCAGTAGCCACGTTTTAAATCTGGCCTCAGAAACACATTCATTGATAAGACTAAACATTTAAAGGTTCCCAACAAGAGGCATCTTTCCAATGTTGTCTCTAGTTGGAAACCCCAGCTCGAGTTGGAAACCCCAATTGGACCCTTTGCCCTAGTTGGAAATCCTAGTCTGAAACCCTAGTTGGAAACGCTGGCCCTAGTGTGCAATAGAGAAAGCATTTTTTCTTTTGGTTTTTGTCACTTTGTTGCACGAAAAACTGACATTGGGTCAGCACACCCAAAAAAAATCAGGGCTTAATTTCTATTGCACATGAGACTGACTATGAAGGGACTCGAACCCTCAATCTTCTGATCCGAAGTCAGACGCCTTATCCATTAGGCCACATAGCCATGTGCTTAACTGTACCAAGTGAAACAGAGCAATGACTTCTGATGACTGCAGCCTTTAGTGGCAAGTGAAGTTCACAGTGGTTACAGCCTGTGGATTAATGAATTTACAGTAAAAGAGAATTGTAATGCAACTGACATATACCCTTGTTAGTGCAAGTGGTCGTGCATCAGTCTCATAATCCGAAGGTTGTGAGCTCCACCCTCACACGGGCCACTCTTTTCCATAGTCCACAGTAAAATCATTGTCAATTTCAGAAGAAAGCAGGTTGCTCAGAATAAAATAAAGTTTTCTTTCCGTGAAGTTGAGTTTGATGCAAATGGCCGGCGGTTGAATCAATTTTACAGTCAAATAGCTATGTAAAACCAACTACTCTCTTACACTCTTATTTAGTTCGAGCCCTTGTTGGAAACCCTAGCCCCAGTTGGAAACCTTAGTTGGACACCCTAACCCGAGTTGGAAACCCTAGTTTGAGAATGCTCAGACAAAAGTAACTTTTTCTTTCAATGAAGTTCAGTTTGATGGAAATGGCCGGTGGGTGAATCAATTATACAGTCAAATTGAATTTTAAGGCTCGTATTCTCTCAAAGTACGCAGGGATTGTGAATATCAGCAAGTACAGGTTGCTCAAGAGAAACACATTAAAAATTGTACATAAGAATGTGGTATCTTTCGTTTGGCTTCTGTCACTGAAATTTGGGGTAGTCCCCACAACAAAGATGAAAACAGCACACAAACAGTTTACCTATATTTTCCTCTTTCAATTTGATGATACACTAGACTTGAAGATCTGAAATTTTATCCATTAGGGCACATAGCCATACAGGAACTTCTGACAAGGGATAACAGTGCAATGTTTTTTGAGCATCTGTAGTTAATCTACAGCCTAGATTCAAGTGAAGTTGACTGACTTTGGACCAGAAGATTAAGGGGTTCAAGTCCCTTCATTGTCAATTTAATGAATGTCAAGAGGAAAGTAGCCTAGTGGATAATGTGTCTAACATTAAATAATCGTTTTTGTTTTGTTTCTGCATTGCCCAATACATATCCTTCACATTGTGACACATTCTCCCATTATCTGTCTGTGTTAGGTAGAGAAAAAGATTTCAAAGGAAACGTAAGTATTGTTGTGTTGTGTTGTGTTGTATTGTGTGTTGTCATTACTTGTTTCTATGGCAGACATCTTTCCTCTTGCCACATGACTCTATGCTGAGTTAAGATGAGATAACAATCTTCTCCAGGGCTGCAATGAGGCGTGCGTGCAGCATGACAAAGAGGTGTTCCCAATCCCTAACGGCATCCATGAAGCGCCCATGTCGTCTGGAGTGCAGGTGTCGCTAGCAGACAGCAGCAGCACGGGGGAACCCGAGGAGAACGAGGACGATCCTAGTCTATCGGTCCTGAGAGCTTTACTCTTAAGCGATAAAGGCAATTTTGTGACGCAGGAGAACGGAAAAGCAGAAGTGCTATCCCGTCAAGAATCTCAAAGCAGGACTGAGACCAGTGAATTGTCTAGTTGAGCTCGTTGCCGAATGGCGGATACTTGTTTCTGCACATGGGACTTGACTGACACTTATGTCCACTTTATCTATCAAATGCATTCACTCCCAGATTGCATCACAAGTGGGACAGCAACTCTTTTAGAGCTGAAATCGAAGATGCGGAGTTTAATGCCTGGCATGAGTGTGTGCACTCGTAGTTTAACACATAGTTTTACACTTTGCAGCCTGAACTAATTATCTCTTAGCAGGATTGTGAAACATTTGATGCAATATCTTGTTTTCATTTGTTAAAGGCAAAGGTGAGAAAAACTAATTTGCTAATTTTGCGGAGTCTCTAATTTATTTTTGCACTTTTGTGAGAGTTACATGTGGTTAAGTGTTATCTTGTTTGTTAGTCTTGGTGCTGAACTCTACAATAAATGTTATGTTTATCTGCACGTTATTGTATTTTGTCAGTCGCTTGTCTCCTTTTGTGACATTATGCAGGTTTTTTTTTCAAGTAAAATGTCATGGAGTACTTTCATAAAAATAGCAAGAATAATAGTACACACCCCATTTCTTGTCTTGCTGAATTTAGCCAGTTTGAGAGAGCACCCCTGTGTCATGCAAGTAAGCAGCTCAACATTGGGTCCCACATATTGTGCTATGTGCTCTTTGTTTTTTAATTTTTTACTTAATGGGTAGGTACCTATTTGCTTTATAATTTGATACTTAATACCCTCTATTTACGGAGGATAGGAATCCAGTCAGTCCTGACACAAATAATTGCCCCCCCCCTCCATTAAATTAAGCTAAATAAATCCGTGCCCACCAGAGGGCGCCAGATGTTCGCTTTCAGCGACGGAGCATTGCAACAGAATATACCTAGATGAGACAGAAGACAAAAAGTTTAATCTCCTGAAAAAGAAATATATCCATATAAAATATGAAATATTATATATTAAATTCAATCCTAATACTCACAGTGTTGATGTATCTAAATGTGTCCCAAATAAAGCATCTGAACAGGTCTGATTTTTTATTTAAGTAAAAATATTCCTGTATCAGCAGACAAAAAAGACATGATATACAGGTCTGTTGGAAAAATACATCTACATTTATTTACATTAAAAACATCTTTGGTCTGGAAACAGATTTCCAGGGATGCGCTCCGATCCCTGTCGTCTGAGAGGTTAAAGTGCATCAATAGTGGACATTGTCTAAGGGTTGTGAAGGGTAGGGGATGTCATTAGTGGATTTCGTGGGCAGTGTAACAGGCTGGCAACAGGCACGCGCTTCGGGAGGCCCACTCGGCCCACATTTTCCCCGCGGACTGGTATGCGTGCTCCGCTGGTTTCTTCAGCGTCTCTGATGTGGCGGTCTCAGCCAGTGACCAGATTTTGGGCTTTGGAGTGTCTGTTTGTTTGCTCTTCGGAGGTGAGGGCGTGTGATGGGCCTCCACAGGCGCGCCCTCGCCCCCATCTTGTGATGTCACTCCCATGTCCGCCGCGGTTTCCGGCACACTCTCGACACCCGGTCGCGCTGACTCGTCTACGGCATTTGTGTCGCATTTCCTCAGAGCCTCTTCCTCCTCTTCCTCTTCGTCCTCACTCTCCTCTTCCTCATCTGACTTGGACCTGGAGGAGGCCCAGCTGACGCGGTTCTCCTTCTTGAGGCGGCGGCGCGCGTTGGCGAACCAGGTGGAAACCTGCGTCAGGCTCATCTTGGTGATGATGGCCAGCATGACCTTTTCACCCTTGGTGGGGTACGGGTTCTTCAGGTGCTCGCCCAGCCACGCCTTCAGCGCCCCCGTGCTTTCACGAGTGGCCACCTTGGCCACCCCGCGCCCGGGCTCCTCTGCTGGGCTGGGTCTGAAGGGCGGGAAGAAGGGGCCCCCGCGGGCCAGCAGCGCATGGTAGTAAGGGGAAACGGCGGTCTTCAGGTCAAAGGTATTGCCCTGGGAATGAGACGCACAGTTTGTAACATGAAGCCAAACAAAGCGCATCACAGTAGAAATAAAAGTAGTGCTTTGTCCCCACCTTGGTACGAAGGAACTAACGACACAGTATGTTAAAATCGGTTGACAGGAACTTCATTTAGACAACAGCAGTGCTTTGCCATAATGACTTGAAGAGCTTCATTTAGGCAAAGTGAAAGCTTAACCTCCATCATGCAATATCTGTGGACAATTATGAACATAGACCTAGTCATGTTTTGTAAACTTTGACCCCGAAACCTCCTCAGTACAGCTCTGTGGAAAGTTAGGAATACTTTGGCCACAGCACCAGTTTGACCAATTAACAATTCAATGGGCGATGCACAAAAAGTCTCAAGTACACATCCCTGAAATCAAACAGGAAGTCTAAAGTTTAGCATTCATTCCTTTTTATTATTACAATGATCTTCAATAGATCCTTATATTTCTATGCTTTTTAAACTTCCCTCTACAAGCTAACTGTAAGTTCAGGGTCAAACTACAAAAGTATACATTCTATGGAATGCATTTGCTTTTGTTTTTTGCTTTTTTGGTGTGTGTGTGTGTGTGTGGGGGGGGGGGGCATTTTTAAAGGGCCGGCATTCCTGATAGACTAAATTGTTAAATATTTGTTCAGATTTGTATCTATTTTAATTTGTGTTTTTCCTGTATTGGCCGTCAAAAGTACATTGTTGTATTCATGCATTTGTAACAAAGTATTCTGTAACTTTGGCACTTTGGGAGGACAAGCGCATCATAATGCGGTGCTAATACGGTGTGCGATACCAAGATAAGATACAATAGCATGGAATGAGGAAAATTTTGCAACCTAGTCTGGTTTTCCTTTTTTGATATATTGTTTTATTTTCTACTTTTAATTCTTGAAAAACAAACTTGTGATTGCTTAGTAAATCTCAGCTTTTCATTTGATTCTCAAATGTATTTAAGTTTCAAATTTATAATCGACACATATTTACATATACATATTTAGGCTAATGCGTGAATGAGCTATTTAAGTAAAAATACAAGTTGAGTATCTTAACAGGTCAACCTTTATCATTTTAATTGAGTGTTTAAGTCATGGTCTGTCACGTGCTGGGTATGAAAAGTAACTTTCTGATATCAAATAAAATTAACAAAAGATTTTGGTCAGTAAAACGATTTTGAGCACCGAGTTTTTCTGGCATTCATTATGATTTTACTTAGTAAAACTAAGTAAATGGATGCATTTTATTAATTTAGCGGGGTAAATGTAAAAATGCCCAGAAATGTAGTCAATTACTGATATGTGAAAATTCCAAGTCCAACACTGCTCACCAGGTGCGTGACGTGTCTGTGGTGGTGGTGGGCTGCCAAGGGGATCAAGTTGTATCCGTGTAGTCCCGAGTAGGAGACGGGGACGCTGAGGTGCTGTTGCTGCGCCCCCAGATAGCCGGGGCCGAGGGGGCCCATGGCCATCATCCCCATGCTACGGTCCACGAAGAACGCACCAAAGTCGGGCGGCGAAGCTGGCATATTTCCCTGCGTGTTGTATGGTGAGGTGAAGAAGAGTTGTGGGGCTGCTGCGGGACGTGCGTGGGCTTTTATCCCGCCAGCTGCCCGGAGGGTGGGGGTGGGGGTGGGGTGTTCAAGAGACGAGGGGGGCACAACTGTTGACTGACAGGTCAAGCTTTCACTAAATCCCATCAAAGCTCTGCTGTTCCTTTTAGTGTTTGGACGCTCTAATTCAACCTTTAAGTTTGCACAAAATCATCAACGTGTTATTGAATTTGATTTGCACACTGCAGTCGTCGATCTGCAAAATTGATGCGTGAGTTTTAGTGGCGTCAAAAAAATTTAAGTAGAGCGTTCTCCTGCTCTGGAAAAAAATATAGGCACCATTCTAGTGTTATTTTACATTTATACTTAATTGTTTGTGTTTAATTATATTTAATTAAATTTTCCCCACGGTAACGCAATCCGTTTAATACGCTTTGAAAGGTATATTATGCGTAAAAATCTCAGAAAGTGACGTATGTATTGTAGCATCACACAAAACGCATTTGTATTTAGTAAATGGCAAATAATAAAAGGCAAAGTCTTTGAGATGGTTGTGTTACTTTTTGTGTTGCAGTGTTGCATTGCTTTGTTAATAATTTGACACGTCTCACGAGTCACGAAAGAAAAAAAAATGCTAGTGGGTGGGGGTCATATCACTGCATGTTACTAAATGATGCAGCACAGCACTTTTCACATGCATGACATGACATAATTGAAATGTATGAATGGTGCACATACGTGTTGTAGCGTATTGTAATTATTTGTACTATTTGTGGAGTGAACAAAGTGTTCCTTTTGACTTGTTGCTGCTCGGCTATTGTTGTCCTAATGAAAGCAGTTTAGGGGAAACAGGTGTAGACTAATGTAAATGATAATTGTCAGATAACAGATGCTAATGCATGTTGTTGCAAGTTTGCACTTCTGAAAAAGAACATCCACGCACAAACGTTGACGTATCTCATGTAGCCAACTTGCGGCAATGTGAACTCACGGGGTGATTTGATTTAATTGTATGACTTTGAAATTAACCCAAAATATATTCCCATGGTTGAGCCATACTAATGCAACACAGTACACAAGAGCTGCAACACATATATTTTTTAAACAAATATATACAACATATAAAACATATATAATAGATACGTAATTTCAATTTGTTTAAGTAAAATATGAATTTATCGAAAAGAAACATAATTTTGTTGCTTTTATCTAGTGGGTGTATTTGATTTGAAACAACAGGAGAGTTAGTAACTTCTAATAATTAAATTAGATAATTATAATTGTTTTAAATCAACCAGTAAAATGTAAAAATATTTGTAATTGTGAAAACAAGCATGATTTTCTTCCGCATTAATTTTTAAAACTTGAAAACGTAACATAACAGGAAAGTTAATCAATTCATTAACGACTATTAAGAGTCCTTGAACGTAAGTCATCGTCTTATCAAGTCATGTTGCACAATTCCAACTTGAACAGTGTTGCAAAGCAGCTTTAATAAAGCAATGTGCATTGCTCACCTCAAAAACCTTGAGGATGAAAAGCTCCCACATCTTGGAGGAAGTTTTCCCAGAGGAGCGGAGTATACCCTTGTCTTTTCACTTCCTGCTGATATGGAAAAATGACTCAGACTACTTCCATTTTTTTTTTGTTTGAGCAGAAGAGAGGGATAACCAAGGGCACAATAAATGTAGTAAAGTCCTTGGACATATGAACCCATCACATCTCACATGGCATTTTTCAACCAAACTCACAGGACTTTTTTTCAAAAACAAAGAATTGAAGAAAATTTCATCTTTTTCTCCTATTCACATTCAAAGATTGTTGTATTTAACTTTTAACGGGGTTCGAGACTAACTTTGTGCATTGGTTGCAGCGGTGCACCAAACACCAGCACAAAAGTGATATATATAGGTTCACTTTTTTTAACAAAATTTCTGAATGGTGCAGCCTTTGAAGTTTTGATTTTGTGCAGTTTTCGAATTGACACAAGCAAATTGGATATGTGTTGCATTATATGTAAATGGTAACCAGATACGGACATAAAATTAAATTGTGGAAGGGTAAATCCAGCCGAATGTAAACACAACCAGATTGGAAATGTGTCACTTGAAATGTTAAGAGTAAAGAAAAACATTTGGGATGGGAGCACAAGGAACAAATGATGCTGTTGGTATGATCCTGGGGTGAAAAAAAATGGGGGATTTATTTGGGCTTGGCCCACAAAGCCCTCGAGCAAATTTGTACAGGGACAACAATAGCCAAGTGGAGTAGCAGAAGAAGACAGGGAGGCTAACTGCATCAGGAGAAAACATCTCAAGACAAACAAGCTCCGGGCAGCTGCCTTTGTCCGATGCTCGGACTCTTCTTTTCATCCTCTTCCTCTTTTTGGGCCCCAATGCAGGTGTCGGTGCTGCTCCGACGAGTCAAAGCGGCACTGTTTGCTGTTAGGATGTCGCTCGTTTACAGCGGTGGGAGGCCGTAGTAGAGGACCAGGGGGAGGGAAGTGACCAAATGGAATCTTGATTGTTCTCCCGGCCTGATGTGATAACATACAAGATAGCTCAAAGGATTAAAAAAAAAAAAAAAGTCCCTGGGAAGACCAAGACCGGAGATAAGACATGGGAAAGTGTTATATCACTTGAAATCTCGTGGTTATTGGCAAAATAGATACGTAAACAAAAAATACAAATGATCAAAAGTTGTATATTAAAAAAGAAAAAAGGAATGATTTTATTTTGTTAGTCCCACTAATTGCACAAACATATTTGACCATTACATCGACATTTCATTTTGGGGAGTTTTTTTTAAATTTTTAATATATAGAGTATACTGAAAAATATTGGGGAAAATAAACAGTGAGTATACAAAAATTAAGTTTAGAAGAGGAAACAAGTTTAGAAACCCCCCTCATTTAATAAAGTATTATTGTGTATTATTAATACCATTATTTTTAATTATTCGGAGGCCACTCAGAGTGTGAGCTTCTCCTTTTACACGCCCACAGCGCTTATCACCGTACTGTCAAATATTGAAATGATGTGTCACTGGGACGTGTTTGGAGGTGTGAAGCCTGTTCAAGGTGGCCGCCAAACGTGTAATTAGAAGTGCTCGTCGGCATGCGAGCGCAAGACAACAAAAGCCCAAAGCGACAATCCGCAAGAGTTGTCGACACCTTTGCCACCTTGTTAGTTTATTTTTACATGCAGGACACGAGTACCAAGACACACAAGTTATTGTCATTGCTGGCTACATTTAAACATGACTTGGTGGATGCGAGCATGTAAAGATCAATGTTGTGATTATTGCCCCCATTTACATGAAATGCTTCACGGCAAATATCCAATTGAGTTGCCTAATGGGATTTCCCTGGGGCAGCAGCACAAATGGGGAGATGGAAGCAAAGTGTGAATGTTATCATGCCTTCCCACTTCTATACTATCTAACCCCCTCCCAGAAGACCCCCTTCCATTCTTTGTCCTTTGTCATTGCTCTTATCAGTACCACTCTATCATTCTTTCAAAATAGTCGTGGCGTTGAAAGCGCTTGCAAATGTAAGGATGTCTTTGTTTGGGGCCGGACCGAGGTACGCCCCCCACCAGACCCGCCCCAGGGTGCGGGCTGATTGACGGCCCTCCGCTGGGTGAGTGACAGGCGCCATTCATTGGTTCGGGAGGCGATGGCCGGCCGTGACAGGTGGTGCTGCCCCCAGTGGAATATCATTTCATAACCGGACGGGATTCTTCTTGTAAACCACGTCCTTTATGGTGTGACTGCTAAGAGATGTGTCAATGTGCAAAACGAAAAGAGGATTTTTACAAGTGCACCAAAAATGAAATGCGGCAGGTGTTTCGACCCTTTCATGGTGGTGGAGTCGTTCACATTATTTTTCAAAAGAGTACCAATGGTCAAACTGGCGACATTTTGACTTTCACGCAAAGATGTCAAAACTATCACCATTCACACCATTAAAACCAACTGACAACTCTGTAATACGCATGCCAGGCCCATACCATAGTTGGCAATCTTACGTGTATTTAGCACAAGTCAGACAAATGAAATAATGTCACGTATTATTCATTTATAATGCTTTACTTTCATTTTGTCACAGAACGCTGTTGACAAATTTTGGTGCAATTTGAGTTTGCGTTACATGTTTTACATCAGTGTACATCGGCCTTATCAAAAGCATACATTAAAAGGTCAATAGAAATAAAAGTAGATTTTTTTTTAAGTCTCTCTGAGAGTGTTGCATAATCAAACTGACTTACTCTGCAAGGAACATGACCCATTTGAGACACTTTCTTATCTATTTTCTGCAAAATAATTTTTGTTTTTTCATCATAAATGATCTCACCAGAGATTATCAGCTAATGATTGAGGAGCGTAGATGGTACAAATAATGTCTCCCAGCTATATTAATAAGCAAAATCTCAAAGTGGTCCTGTTAAATCCACGCGGTGCACAAACACAACAAATTGAAGTTCACGCACACGTGTTCTCTCCAGCCACTAATGGGCATCTGTGACATGACATCTACATTCGGGGCCGATTTGTGAAACAATGACAACGAGGAAGCCCGGGACATCAGGCCCTGTGTTTTCCGAGTGGAAATAACAAAGGCGAGTGGAGCGCCGGCGGGAGGCTGCGCTCTCATGGAAATGAGCAACCGAAGCGACAATGTAGCGCCTAATCTCTTCAGAGAGGAATCGGTTACACAGCAGTATGCAGCCCTCGGTGCTTTTCACTAGAGTCAGCGGGCTATAGAAACAGCAGCAGTCACTCCAACACTCCCCCCACCCGCACACACAGGCGTCACGTAGCCACAGGCCTCGCTCTTACAAGCACCAGAAACAAGGTGGCCCCCCCTCTCCTCAAACAACAGAAGGGATGGAATAAATGGGGCAGAGGGAGGTACGGGGGTGCGAGGCCTCAAAGCATGGGATTAGAGTTAATGTGCCTCCCTGGGTTATAATCTCTTCAGAGGGGGACTTTGTTTGAGGGGCTTGAGGGCAGTAAGATAAGTATCTATTACAGAAACTCCCTCTTATCCCGCCAACATCCCCGCTTCAAAAATGAGGCACAAAAACACTTGCCCTCTTCCCCCCTTGGTGTCGTCCGATATCCCGAGATCCCAAGAGCAAGTGCTGCCCTTTTCAGCTAATCGGGAATTAAGATCTGAAGTTGTATGGAGAGTTAGCAGCATCCATATTTACTCCATCTGTAACCAAAAAAGTCAGGTGGTTGAAGAAATGTCGGAGGCGGTGTTACTCGGGGGCCCTTTACACAAAAACTCGTTTTCACTAACAACTCTGATCTTGTTTCTAACCAGCAATTATTTTCATCCGAGAAGCATTTTATAGACTTAGGCGATCCAGCTCACCCCACCATGTCTTCTTTGCGTCACTGGCTTGTCAGCATCCTTGAGTGTGAGGTCAAACTTTTGTGCATGCGTCCGTGCGTAGCCCACTGCAGCTAATACAATTTTAAAGACACTAGGAGGTGAATTTAGTAGAAAATAGTTCAATACATATAAACAATGTATTTATATTGTTTAAACAACAGTCACGGTTGGTACAAGTAACTGAGTTACAAATTGCAAGTATCACCTTTCATCAGAAAAAAACCCAACAGAATTCCCTTTGAAATATAAATTGGCACAGTGACACTGCAAATGGCATCGACAAGTAAAAACTAGCGTTAAACTTAATTAAGGCACTTAATTATCCGATGCCAGCATGAAAACGTTAATTACCATACAAATTCACATCGTCTGAACTCCAAATGGCAGCCAAGTGACACCTTGAGCCATCCACTGACATCAAACTTTGCAGACTTTTGGTTAGTTTTTAGAACGTGTCCCCCCCCCACTCATGCTGTAAATGTCCCACTCGTCGTATTTTAGGTGATCTTCTTAACCTATAGGTATTAAAATCCGAAGGCAATGTGCTAATCACCTAAAAATTACAAGTTAGCAGTATGAAAACAAGGGGGGGAGGCAAAAAAGTCAATGCACACAGCTCCCTTCAAGCCAATTATATTTGCTCTAAGTGCATAAAAAAGTTTAACATGGCATAAAATTTAAGAGCTTTCCAGCACACAAGATTGAAAGCTAACTGTGCAGGTATGAGCCAGTACGTAGTGGTTGTTTTGGATCAAATCTGCAGTTAGTTCAAACTACAGTAATAAAGCATTCACTTTTTAGGCAGTTAATTAGCTTTTCCCAATAAAAGCTATTTTTGGTTTAAGGGATTAAAGTGTAAACAGAAACACAAGAGAATTCTATATGTAACTTTAAAATGATCCTGAGCTCCAAGGGAAGCTGGCTCTATATGTAAAATAAGGCAATATCCATTCAAGTGTAAATACTGATGTGGTCACAAAATAATAGTAGATACTACAGATAGAAGCTGTATGGAGGATGTTGGTGTCCACAGATAATTGATGGTTCAAAACCAATGCAGCAATTAAGCAAAGTGCAAAAGCCGCATTCACAATTAAGAAAATTGTAAAAGCTGAATTCAACTTGCAGAACAGTCCTGAGTGTCCATTGTCCCTCAGCGTGAAAATTTCCGGGGTCTGAAGGCGGGAACGGCCAGCTGATGTGTCGCCGTCCTCTCTTCCTCGATGGGTTCCAGGTCCTCGGCGGAGCCCCACTTCTTCTTGGACTGAAAAAGTGACGCCAACTTCCTGTTCCTGTTACGCTCTCTGGCCTGAGACACTTGGAATTCGGCTGCTGTGAAAGACAACAAACGGTTAGAGTCGCAAACTTGCTACTTGACAGACTTGACAAGTATGAAAGTAAAGGGCACTCACGCAAATCGCAGTCCTCCTCTGGACCTTCTGCTTCTTTAGGATTGAGATAATGCAAAGCAAGATGGCCACTGTAATCCCTCAAATTCTCCTTAGCACCTGATGGGAACATTTTGCAGATATGAATATTATCAAACATTGTGGATGAAATAAGGTAAATACAAAAATAATCCTGGGTAAAAATTTGGGGAAATAAAATTCTGTGGCTAACAATGCTGATTCCAAAATTGCAGTCAGTTCCATTTCAGTTATTTCGTTTCACGTTTTTTTTTTTTTGCTGTTTTTTTAAGAAAATGGTCATGAATAGCTCAAAAACGTGACATGATAGAGAAAAACTGAGTTTGGTTCTGGAGGGCCTGAGTCCTTCTGTCCAGGTGCTTTTTAGCAAGGCACATTTCTTCCATCAACTGGTGCATCTAAGCTGATGAAGCACCCTGTTTTAAGTTTGGGCCGTGTCTGGATTTTTTTTTTTTTTTTACCATAAGTCCCTACGAGCAGATCAAGAATGTTCCGATGTCCATGCAGCGCCGCGATGTGTAAAGGTGTATAACCCTGAGGAAGAGGAGATAATGTGGATGAGTAGAGGGAACAGTGATGACATTCCTGTGTTGGTGTGACCGTAACGGGGACGGGGTGTTTTGGAGTACCTACCCCCTGGAGTTTCCCAGCACCCAGGGCGGCCAACGCAAACAGCAAGGAAAGAAAATAGAAATTAGAAAAGCTTGTGGAAACACAAAATAATGATAAAAACATAATTGCCAGGTAATTTGTTGAAAATTGCGTCGTTTCAGAGCGGTGCATGCCGGGACACAGACGCCCTGTTATAGAAGACAATTAACGTGACATGATGTGATGATTTATTAGCCGAGTGCCTGCGCTCCCATCGTGCATTTGCACAGCTGGATCTTCGCTAAGATTACATAGGAGAGCTACGGCAGGAGATGCTGGCTTGTTGGAAGACTTATGCTCTGTGCCACATGACAGGATACTCACATGCTGCAAAACAGAGATGGATGAGATGAATTTAAACAATGTATAAAAAGATTCCACATGATAATCTTTTGATTATTATCCCTAATGTACAAGTAGTATTTTAAAAAAAAAAAAGCATTGATGCATTTCTTTTTTTACTTCTTCCTGGCTGCAGAGAGGAAACAAACTCACCGATTTAGTGTTGACATCAGCGCCAGCATTTGCAATCAGAGTTGCCATGTCCTCGTTGCCGTGTTTGGCAGCCCAATGCAGAGCAGTCTGTGGAAAAGAGCAAAAAGTTCCTCAACTCATATCTAACTCTTATTTATAAGAACCAATTTTATGCTCTTCTCTATTTCTACATGACCACAGTTCAGAAATCAAGCACACATAGGCCTCCTCATTTATCTGAGGCACCTCTCAGTCATGATGTTAAGAAACGTTGCACACCAAGATGGATGTGGCTTGGCTACAAAATTGTCATCATACTTTTTTTATTCGCCGCCGGTGAGACCAGCTGCACTCAAGAGGCTAGGGGATGAATGGAGGGATGGTTTCCTGCCATCTAACGGAGCCTAATTACAAAATAACATAGCGCTGTGCGCACGCTGGGGGGGTGGGGGGTGTCTGTCACCACAGGCAAGATTGATGATGTTAGTGTGACCCGCAAAGGGTAGCCCCACCCAGACACAACTGTCAGCGCACGTCAAAGCGCAATAACGACGCTTAGCAAAGATACGCCCACAGGTCGGCATGCAATGTGAAAATAATAGACGCAAGTATGTAGCGGGGAAAAAAAAACACACATCCACCTGTCGCACTGTGATCTCCCATGTTTTTCCATCACTCTTTAGAGTGTGTAATTACGGGCCATCAACAGGTGTCAGCTAAATAACCACAACCATCCTGTCGGAATCGGACCCTTAACACGGAAAATCAAACACAAGCCACATCAAAATGACTTATTATTTTTGGACAAGTGTAAATAACCTCAGATGGGAATAAAGCCTGCTGGATGGGGGACTGTATGGAAGTTCTTAGAAGGAGTTCATTGGGTCAAGTTGTCTCGGGCCAACATGATGTTTTTCTATGACAGTATTCTCTTTCAGGGTGGCTACAAGTTCTTTGAACGTGTGCCATGGGAATGCTACTAAAGCTACTTAAACATTTACTGCAGGATACGTTTGTTCACCTGTCCAGAACAGTTTTTTCGTTTTCTTAATATTTTGGATGTATTTTATGTAAAGCTGCAGTCATCCAACTCTTCATGTGTCTAGGCCACCTTGTCATTGCTGGATTCTTGAAAGTTGAAATAAAATAAAATAAAATAAAATGTTTTTGTAAAACATACATAACGATAGAACTTGACAAGGTCACAACCAAGTCCTGCCATCCCGGGTTTTTGCCCTCCCAAGTGCTATATTTTTTAAAACAACAATGGTAATGTGCTAGGAGGTGTACAGGAGACAGAGCACCATAAATATAGTGTGGATCTAGTCTCTCCATCTCTATTGTCAGTCCGCTGTCACAACACAAGACTGATTGGCCAAAGCTCCGTTTGTCAGGAGACTCCTAGTGGGAAAGCGTGAGTGACGAGCCTGAACAGGATACAGCTTCTCCATTTCCTGCATCTTGGGTTCCTGAAATACCCACACCCACCCTCTGTCTACTTGAAAACTTGAGGGATGCCACTACCCCGCCACTCCTACTAAATAGGCTCAGTGCAAGGAGGAAGATGAAGAGGAGTGATGGGCAGAAAATGTACTCACAAACTGTGTGGCCCGGGAGGAAGAGCAGGTCCCAGCAGGGTGCGAGATCCACGTCATAATGGGAGCAGAGACACAAACACATACCATGAGGATGCTTTCACACATGTTCACTCGCAACCTTAAATTCAAACAATCCTCAAATCAATATTTGGTCAGAAACAGGAAACTCTGAGAGTAATCCCTTCACCAATCCCGGTGAAAACCGACATTTTGAGCTGGTTCTCATGAGTCATGTGATCGACCGCTTTTGACTCGGGGTAAGGTAAGCGTGGATGCCATCTGTGGAAAAACCATCTTCCTCTCCACAAACCAGGAAGTTAAAAGGGAACATCAAAGCGCACCAAAAGCGACTTAGCACCTTCCCAGGGACACAGGCGGTATTGTTCTACAATTAATCCCAGCCTGCTCTATTACTTTCAGATTATCTTTAAGTAGGTGAAGTCTTTGTGGGGAATTAAGACTCTTCTTAATCCATGACCCCCCCTCTCATTGCCGTGCACTTCAATGGCGGCCGTGCTATCTTGTCCGGGTGGGGACAGCGGTGGCTTAGAAGGTGGTCCGCAGTGACTGCAGGACAGTGTGAGAACTGTGACACTGGGGAGGGACAACAAACATGAGCTCAAATCTCTTAAGCGCACAGGGAGACAAATAAAAGGATTTGGGTTGTCAAGGGGGGCACAGGAGCTAAAAAGCTATCTTTCATAATCCTTTTGATAGTGGACCTTTGAAATGCATGATCTGGATGTTTTAACACGGCCTTCTCGGAATTCCATTAAGAGGGGGACAAAATCTCAGAATGACTGCATGGAAGTTACACAAGCGGATCGCAGGTCTGAGGGCAGGCAAGCATCATGCTCCCGCTTGTATCTCAAATAAAAAAAATAAAAGAACTTGAACAGAGTAAATAGTTTATGAGGAAAGTAACTCACCCCCTGATGAATACGGTGATGATCGAGGGCATGGGGAAAAGAAAACAGACAGAGAAAGAATTACAATTATCAACATACAGTTTAAACCTTTCACCGACTTTTCAGGTTTCCCTATTTAACACATTAAAACAGTGAACAGCAAGAGACATTCATGTGTTCACAATTACATCATTTATAGTGCCATTCAATTAAGAGTGGCTTGGGCCTTGGTATTACAAGTCACTTAATGTGAATGAATAAGTAAATACACAAATAAATAAATAAAATACACAAATAAATAAAAGGTTGGATTTTCCTTTTTTTAAATTTTGGTCTAATGTTATCTAGACAAAAGAAATATTAGAAGCTAAAGCATCTTAACCAGGGGAAAAGAAAATTATGAAGGACTGCTTCTGGGTATCACTGACTGTAAGTAATATAATAACTTGATGGCATGCAAGAGGAAATAAATCAAATACTCACTGATGTGAAGTCCTGATTTGGACACAAAACATAAAAAACATGTTACAGACTTGATGAGACTTTTTTTTTACACTGTTCCATTCATATTGTCCTGTCCCAACTGAAATTCCCCTTATGGTGACATCATATCATGCAAAGGTTCTTAAGGGTCATTGTTCTGATTTAAAACTCAGTGGTCTTTTTTATCTCTAACCAACTCAAGTCACATTCAATATAAAGGACTATGATTTGTTTTTTATCAAGATATATAATTCTGCTTGTGAGCTAACCAAATGAACATCAGTTAGCAAATTGACTTGGAAGAGAAAGTAGATTTGAACAGAAACTAAACCAGCAAACTCGCCGGTGGCTTTTTATTACCATAACTACAAGTACTTCTGGTTCAATTTCTTCCATTTCTTTGTCTACTTTATTTTGCCAAAAAAACTTCAATTTCTATTTGTTGGAAAATGTTTTTGGTGCTAATCTGAAATTCACTAAGGCACATATTAGTTGGCTCCGTAACTAGCTTTGACCACTACCTTTCTAAATAGCTTTGAACACACCCAGTGGTAATCTGGCATGAGGTGTCATCTACATCTGCACATTGGTATGGTAGACCAAGTAATGGCATTTTTGCAGACCCATGCAGGCAGGTACAGTTGTGGGTGTGAACAAAGCCTACTTCGCAGTCAACTGATTGCTACTGTTTGTAGTGTTGAACAATGAATTAGCAAGCATAACAACTTTGAATAGTAAGTTCAAATAATAACAACCCAGGTATTAATACTAATAATAACCCAGGTTTGACCTGCACAGACTTGCTGGTAACTAGCTATTCTAAATTCTTTAATTTTAGTAAATTGGTCTACTCCTGTCATATGTCCAGTATAACAAATTAAAGTAGATAATGATGCTACCTTCTTGTTGGCAAGTGATGGGTCCTGTCGAAGCAGATGAGAGAGGTCAGGAACTCGAGCACCAGCCGCAAAGTAGATCCACTCTTTTTCTAAAGGGTCCAGCTGACATGGAAAGAGAATGGGGTCTTACACAGATTTTTTTTTCCTCAAATATTTTCATTTTGCTACTCATTTGTCCATGCACTTAAAACAGCCTCACAAAGAAAACACAGCTCAGATAGCTGAAACAATTACAGTGTCACATGTGAGACAACAGTTTTATTTTGCTAGTTTGACAATCTGTCAGCTTCTACTGTAAAAAGTAGAAAAAGTTGTTACAATAGACTTACTGCGACTGCAGCAGAACCCATACTACCCGTCGACTCCTCGTCTTGCTCAGATTCCCACTGAAAGTTGGACAAAAGGCAAAAATAACCAAAAGTATGATGCAATCAGCGATAAGCGCGCGCGCGCACACACACCCACACCCACACAGTTGTGTAAGGCTGACTCGAAGTCATCCTGCTGCTAACCAAAGGGTGTCAGACGGAGAGAGCTAACAAGACAGCGAGAGAGCCATTTTACACATGAAAGGTAATGAATAACAATCCACTTAGCGATTATTACAAAACAACACACATGATGTGCAAAACAAAAAAAAGAAAAGAAAAATAAAAAAAAGAGAGCCACATGCAGAAGGTATAATTAATTCTGGTCCATTGTTTGCTGTATGCAGAAAAGAAAAATGCTTATTTTGAAACATTTTGACCTGACTTGACTTGTTGTTTTGGATGACTAATAGTAAACACTCGTTCTCAAGAGTGCACAATGCTCTGACTAATAAACGAAAAAAGACAATCTGATCACACACACATGCATGAACCTCCAAAAAGAGGTGCACACTGTATATCTTTGATGTGAATGTGTGTGAATTGCTCTTAATAGGCACAAATGATTATTATCTTTCTAATGAGTCCCAACATGTTACTGCTTAGCATAAAAGCAGGGGATCTTAATTTAAATGGAGATTGTGCCCCCCTGTGCCTCCCTCACACTCAATGAGTCTGGTTTCTGCTGCTTCAAATTCTGTAGAACCCAATTAATTTGGCGCTACCTGGCGGGTGATGCTGGTACTGCTAGCATTTAACAGTCAAGGTTAAGCGGCTTGGTAAAGGAATAAATAAATGAAAGGATAGCATGTTTCAGGGTTCTTCCCAAGTATAAAAATTGGAGGCTGCTGCGTCCAACCCAACTTGCGCTGACATAATGAAATCTGTTATCAGACCTGCGTTATTTTAAACCAAAATTGCAATATCAGAAAAATTCAACACAGATAAACACCAAGAGAAAGAGAATGACGGTTTTTCTTTAGAGAAAGAGAAATCATTTTCATTTCACCTCTGCAGCACTGTCTGGCTCGCCGCAGGTAATCAGCTCATCCCGACATTCCCTTTCTGTTGCCTCCCACTGTGCTGTCACTGGCACCGTGGAGGGACTCGAAAGTCTATGCCCGTCCGCATCAGACCCGTGAGTTTTGTCTTTGTCTCGTGCTAGCAGCAGCTGCCGGTATTTCTTCTTGAGGAAAAGGTACTTATCTCCCTGCAATAGAAAAAAAAAACCAAGGCAATGTTATATGTTCACATGTAGATAGCTATGTGAGAGGGGTTAGAATAGTACAAACAAGAAGTGCTGTTTTGCACCACCAATGCAACATACAGGGCTTCCTTGTAGTTCTCGTCCTACACTGTCAATGTGACCCAAATTTCATTGGTGGGAAAAATGAAGCTTCAAATTTGCTTCATGAACCAGTTGTTATATTTGTTAACTCCTCTGGATGGCACTCTAAGAGATGGCAAGTCAGTGTGCTTTCAGAGAGCATGCCATTGAGAAGAGTAAAAAACAAACAAAAAAAACTGGTTCGTGAAGGAGATTTGAAACTTCGCTTTGCCATTGCTCCTGTATTTTTAAGCAAATTATAATGTGCCATAGTCTAGCATTAGCATAGTTGTAGTCATAATGACAGTAAATTTTACTCTAAAAAACACCTCTAGTATCTACAGAGGTAAAAACAAAAGTCAAAGGTAAATCAAGTTGTATAAAACTCAAGACTAAAAAAAAAATGTATATGTACTCACATTTTCAGACTTGACCACAGCAATCCTGTCAATAATGAGTTTGAATTCCTCTCTGTATTTAGCTGCAAGGACATGAAAACAAGTTCACATTCTGGCTATATTTAGTGCAGCATCAACCCACAATGTTATATAATCACATCATATAAGCACGGCGTGAAGGTAGAGAAGGAAAGCAGGTCTAGCATTAAAAATCAATCAAAATAAATAAAAACTAATAAAACTAAGATACTAAATAAAGCATTGATCAAGACATTCTACTAATGATAGATTAACAGGGCTAGTTTCAGCCCTGGAGTTTCATAGATCAGATCGGCCCACTAAAGTTAGCTTTTTAACTATTCCCTCCAATGTTTTCATGATACTGTATTTGATGGGAAAAATAAATACTGCTGAATGTGTTTACAAGGCCGCTAGCTCAGGCAGTGCAGCCATGTTGTCCTCCCAAAAGGCTATTTGCAAATGAACAAACATCTGGCAAGTCAGTACACCAATATTGGACTATTGGCTGGCTGGCTGTGTATTTGCGTACATTCCTACGTGGACTATTGAGAAGTTTCCTCTTCCCGGTGCGGACACAAAGGATATGCACTGGTGGTGATACGCACTGGTGGTGATCCACACTGACAACAACAGGAAGCGACAGCTCACATGTGTTTCACACAGACATTAGATGCTTACGACAGCAAGTTACAAGGTCCAGTTACCCATTGACCAAAAAAATCAATTCCCATCCACCCCGCCACCCAGTTTCTTCATTTGCCAACATGGTCCACTTTCCATATCTGTTCAAAAATCCCCCATTCACACTCTTGTTAGAGGTCTAAATCCCGTCATGCGTGCGGACTTAATCGTGATTAAAATACGATCATCAATTTTACAACACGAGGAGACTCAACCACATGTTCGGGCAAACATGGTGGGAAGCACTTCTCTAATCACCGGATGGCCACGTCAGATGGTGCTGACGTCACATCTGGACCACATGTGGCAGCAGTTCAAGGTCACCCTGGATCAGAATTTGTTTGGCAAGATTGACATATTTGCCTTTCAGCCTCAGATTAAGATAAAAAAAAACAACAAAACGAAAGACAGCAATTCCAAAATGGCCATTCCAAAAGACGAGTTCTTTAGTGTATTTGTAAGTTTTATGCGTGCAGAATGGCAAAAGGTTACTGTTTGCAGGGACACTTGTGATCCCGGAATTGATGTCACTAGTTTCTTTTGGAATCAACTTGTCCGTTATCATAAATGTAATGGCTGCAGTTTTGTCTCCCATGGAAACAACATCTTATTTTTGGCTAACACATCATAATTTCAAGATGAAGGAGAGGGATCAGAACTACTTTCAACAGCAGGGTAGTTAACACAAGCATCTTTGACCACTACTGACAGTTATGATTTGGCTCATGCAGGAGATGACGTCAGGATGTCACGTGTAGTTTAGCATGGTGGGGTTCAAGTCCCCTACATGGGGGAGTAAATGGCACCATCCCTATTCAAGTTTTATCTAGGTTTATATTTATTCATCTTACGTAAAATGCTTATCAGAGAGCGAGGGGAACACAACAGAAAAAAAACTCTTTGCAACATTAAAATACGTATGACAACTGTTTTTGGACTAGACGGCAGATACAGAATATGAACTCTGTCGTGCTAGTTATGTTTTGCTAACTTAACGAGATCATTATGCTACTTACCACGCAACTGCACGTCACTGTGGCCAATAAAAGGCTTAAAAGTCTTCAATATGTCTGCATTTCTCACTTTGCCTGAGCTGCCCGCAGTGTCGTAGAAGTAATCCAGCAGAGACTCCTCGCTCACATCACTCATATTAGCTGCAGTTTACGTCGAATTTAAGGCACTTTGGACGATGCGGCTACTTTAGACGCCCTTTTTGCGGCTTCTTTTTTTCACGCAGCCTCCCCCTGAAATTTCTTCACGGCTAATTTGCGGCTTTTCATGTCAACATCTCACTCCACCCATGCTAGCGAGTTTACCGCCGCAGCTGCTGTGCCTCCTCCAGTTCGTTTTAACCCTTTCCTGAGCTGAAGTAGCATCTTCCTTCAGTTTTGGGAGAGTACTCGTTTGTCCGATTTTTTGTCAGTGGCACTGAACGTTTCTTTGAAATTCCACTTTCGAACATAAACTTTTGTCCACTTCATTGAAATAACATAGAGACGGGCGTGCAGTGGTTAATGTACTGGAAATGGAAAAGTGTATAAAATATAAACAGTTAATACATGCAAAGGTGGTACACTCTGTAATACTACTTCCAGGTTTAAAATGGCATGTAAAGATGTGTTGATTAAGTTTATACACACAAAAACCCAAATGATAAGCAAACCAGAATTTGTCCTTGAAAAATACAATATGGCAGTAGCTAGCACGCTCTGGATGCTATTTAGGTCACTTTTTTTTTGGTCGTGTATGCGCGTTGACGATAGCCGCATGCATTAGACAAAACACATTGTCTGATTAATTGCGCGGCTGCGCTGTAAATATTAAATGTAGGAGACTTACACGTTAATCCCTCCATGGTTTCTCTTTGAACGAATTCCGTTTAATTTGATGAGTGCGTCCGTATTTGAGGACAGGACAATATTGTAATTACACTAAGCTTCTTACGACTGATACAATTATTGAGGTGAGCAGTTTACACGGTGGCGAGAAAAAGTGGGACCTTATGCTCATTCAATTTCAGAAACAACACAACTTTCAAGAGGATAACGATATTTGATCCTTTAGCATATGCCGCGCCTTTGTGCGCTCTATTCATGCCAGAGAGCAGCTGGCCGCACGCACGTTGGTCACCTTGCTGCTCGCGCGAGCCATTGTGGAAGCACGCCATACAAAACCAAAACCAAACGCAATGGTAAGGCACCTCACACTGGAATGGTGCCTTCCACGATAGAACTAAACAATAAAAAATATATTTAATGCTGAATGTTGGTTCGGAGTTATCTGATGACTGCAGTGATACTTGTGAGAGATGCAACTTGACATGAAAACCAGTGAGTGGATTATGAAACTGAGATAGAAAACAAATACAACTATTTGTAATTTCATGAAGAATAAAGAACACTAGTGTTCTACATTTTTACCTTTTATTACGGTCTTCTAAGCATTCAAAATTGATTTCACGGTCAGTATATTGAGCTACTTTACTTTGCTTTTAAATGCCTTTAAAAGGGAAAATGTCACATTTTCTGAAGCTGAGCTGTGATTGGTTGTAACCTGAAACCAACACTCGTTTACAGTCTACAGCAAGTCCTGCAACTTTTCAAACCTCGTCCTGCATGTAAGGCTCTACGTGGAACTGTACATGTCTTCAAACGCGTCTGAGAGGCAGTGCAGATGTTGCCATGTGGTAGGTCAAAGCGGGTGTGCAGCGGTCTTGACGGAGGCCAGATGTCGCGCTCGTTCCATATGCCTCCCAACTTGTAAACACGCTCTAGTTCTCTGTTCTTTTTTTACCCCAGACTGGAAGTGTCCTAAATCCAGCCATTGCA
The DNA here is from genome assembly GCF_059516105.1 of Syngnathus floridae. Classification (NCBI taxonomy): domain Eukaryota; kingdom Metazoa; phylum Chordata; class Actinopteri; order Syngnathiformes; family Syngnathidae; genus Syngnathus; species Syngnathus floridae. Next base: position 18,589,007 of record NC_142414.1, on the reverse strand, counting down.
TCCCGATTGAGATGATGATGATGAAGATTGGGAATTGTTACAGGCGGGCCATAAACTGGCACTGAGAAGGGGGCGGTTTATATGGGGATTGTTTGTACAGACAATGGTGTCTACCTGCTTTTAATCCACCCTCACAATGAGTGCAGGACTGAGGTCGAGTTTAATAAAGGAAAGTGCTCCCATAATCGGGATTTGTCAAAGTGCCCCCTTTGTGTTAATCGGACATTTTTTACAGCATGCTTTGTGACATCTGCCACAGCAAGTGGTACTAATCCTTTTGCCCTTTCCTTCTCTTCCCGGCTGCATGTACAATGTGAACATCATTCTTAGAAAGACGTGCTTATTTGAGTCACATTATTTACGTGTCTACCAAAAGTGTTCCATGTCGCACAAACTTGAGGAAAAGTAAAATATGTTCCAACCTGATTAATCACTTAGCAGAGGCTAATAGGACAAAGATCTGTAATTACTTCCACACCAAAGCTGCATTTTCATAATTAAAAGCCTGGTGAGGTATAATAAAATAGTTTCTAAAGTGAAGGATTACAACAGTAAATCCTGCACGGTCCAGATGTGAGAATGATGATGGGTGGGATTCTGGGCTTCAGATTAAGGGACAAATCCCACAGGCGGGAGCGTCGCCGTAGTTCCCCCTGCAGTTTAGTGGCTCGTGTGGACTCAACATGCTGTAATCTGCAGATTAGCTGATATAATGAGCTGTAAATACAGTACAGCAAGGCCAGCCGCACTGCCTCAGAACACCTTTGCTGCCAAGAAGGTCAAGGTTGTTTGAGATCGGACCGATCGCTGTAGTCAGGTCAAATGTTTTGGGACATGATGTAAACCTGGAAAGAGTACCCCCCCCCCCCCCCCACCCGCCCAACCATCTTCTGTGAAGACTGTACAAGCTGTTGCAGTGTATCCATTTGATTTGACAGGTTTGCTCTTTCACACCAAACTCATCGAAGGGTGCCTTGATAGACTTAATTGGGGGGTGGGGTGGGGGGGTAGTCATTCAACTGAGCCACCACTGCTGCCCGCTTCCAGATGCTCTACTGAGTTACAGACGGTGACATTTTGCACCATCCCAAAATAATAATAAAAAAAGATGTTCTCTCACCACCTGTTGTCTGACTCCGAAAGGTTTTAATGCTTGATGGCTCCATTAGGGTGGATTAAACCATTAAAGCAGGGATTGCAACACACGTTTGCATTCTTTTTTTTTTTAATTCCGTAAGACACTTTTTTTAAAGTCAGGAAACACATGATTTCAGTTGGCAGCACATTGGTGGCCGACAAGAAAACTCATTTTAAGACTACGTCAACAAAAAAGAATGTACAAATATTGGAAGCACAATATCAACAACATCTTATTTATATTTATACATAAGCAAAATAACAAAGAAGCATTTTGACCACATTGGAGAGGAAAAAAAAAATTTACAATATCAGAATGAAATCATAATAATACATATAAATTCCCATTGAGACAAAGGAAAAGGCCCGAATTGGACTTGTGAAAGAAAAGATATATTCTCTCTCAAAAGAACTGTGATCAATAATACAAAATGTTTTTTTTCCTGGGATGAAACTATTTTTGTAATTTCTTTCTTGTAAATTATTTTATCATCAAAATGGTTCTGGTTTCAGATAAACTTAATCTCTTAAATTTACAACTTCATTCCCTTAATATTTTACCTTTTTCTCATGGCATTACAACTGTAATCTTGTAACTTTGCCCTTTCAGAACAGCAATTTTTTTCTCTTCAGTGAGACATTAATGCTCCTTTGTACAAAATAAATATTCAACATTAACAAAAGTAAACAGACAAAATCTTTGTGGTTTGGAAAGCTAAGTGTTAAAGTGTTTTATCTCCTGGGAAGAATTGGCGTAATATACTCGTAATATTCGACATCCTCTTCCAAACAATTTTTTTTCCAATCTTGCTACAAAAGCAAAAACACGACCGGCAAGAAAAGGTGCAGCCAAGTGACTGTCGTGTGTGTTGCAATATGTCGTAGTGCAGCAAAGCCCTCAACAGTCACTCCCGTTCTGGTCATGGTCTAGCTCCCCCCCGCACCTTACTGGGCAACAAGATCAACCAAAACTAGAAGCAAGAACGCTAACCAAGAGAAAATAATTTTGAAAAAAATGTCTTTGGTTGCATGGTCCACTTTTGGTCATTGATGAGTCAAACACAAATGTAGTTTTACTCCCTCGTGACTCCTCTTGTTTTCCTTTATAAATGTGCAATTACCTTTCCTCTTGTTGAAGCACATCAAAAAGTCTCAACAACACCCACTCTGGGTCTTGTTCAAGAGGTGCAGACGACCCCTCACGTTCTCTCGTGAAAGGTCAGTGGCGCCCCCTTGTGGTGCTACGTCCTCTGCAAAGTGCAAGCAGTGAAGGAGTCTCTCGGTTGCTGGCTCCCGGGGGACGACCGAAGCGGTGCTTGCTGTTGATGACCACGTGTATCGGCTGCCCGGAGCGGCGTTGAGAAAGAGAGGGAAGGGGAAAGAGAGTGCAGTCATGTCTCCGGGAAGAAAGTCAAGTTGGTGGTTACACCTCTCTGTGGACGTGAGAACACAAAAAGTAAGTCAAATGTACTACAGTTGATGGATCGATCAATCAAACAAGCCTACTCACAAAAAGTTGAGATATTTCCAGATGAACACAAGAAGGCCACTAAGCTTTACACTGACTAAGTACTGTTTGCAAATACCAAAGCACAATTAGCCTGATTTTTCAGCCAAAACGCCACAAATTTTGTAACTTTTTGTGAGTAGCGTCTCTTATCTGTGTAAATGAGGGCACTTACGACGCGGTAAGCGTAGAGTTGAGGACCAGAGTGGTGCGTATTCGATAAAGCTCTGCTAGCGTCAGTTTTTTGTGCTGCTGCACCGGCAATTTCCTTGCTATGGGCAAAATTTCTCCCGAATTGCAGCCAGCCGTCGGATCCGACTTCCTCTTAGCTTCTACGTCTGCGACACAAGGACCGCCCTCTTTGAGGACAGCGCGGCGGGGATCGTCTGGGAAGTCGGCGTCCTTACTCCCGAGCTCCGACAAGCTCTTGCTGTGCACCAGTGAAGACGCGTCCGTTGGCGACGGCTCGGCGCGGTTGAGCGAGAGTGCCGTTTTGGCGTGGAGGCGCTGCAGAAGGTTGTCCTCGGAGCGCGATAAGACCAGAGTGGAGAGGTTCTGGAGGCAGTGGACTCTTGACTGCACATGAGGACGTCGACGAGGTTTGCACGGCTGGACCACTGACAATTGTGAGCCAAGCGAGGCAGAATCCTCCTCTTCTTCGTCTTCTGCCTCCTCTGTGCCATCTTCTTCACTTTGCGGGGGCTGAAGTTCCCTGAGGAGTGACTCCGGGGAGAGTGTACCGTAGGCGCTGTCCATGGACAGAGAGCGACACTGAGGGTCAAGCTCGTCGCCCTCGGGATCCGGCTCCTGATCCACCTCAGAGTAAACAGCAGAGTTGGTCCTGTGAAGACCTGTGGGCCGCTCAATGTCCGACAGGGCAGAGACACTATCGGCTACATCGCTGTGTCCCTCGAGGCTAACAATAGCGGCAGAAGGTGTTTGTGATTCGGCCGGATCGTCGACATCCATCACTGACAACGTCTCAGTGGAACCATCTGATTGACTGAAAATTAACAGAAGAAAAGATGTCAGGTTCATAGGTTTTACTTCTAGTTATTTATGTACTGAATATGGGTATATTTTGTTGTTCTTATATCCATTTAAACATTTATAAATAAACATTTTAAATTCTATTTTTTTATATGTTTATTTTCACATTTATTTATCTCTGTTTTTAAAGACAGTTTTGGTCCTGCATATTTCTCCTCAAGTACCTTAAGTCATGTTGATCTTTGTGCCTCAGACATGGGGAACTCGCGTTGGAGTTGCTGCTCTCGTCCTCCTCATCTCGCTCTTCTTCGGCCTCCGTGCAACTCGTCAGAGAACTCTGCAGCCGAATCACTTCCTCGTTGCGGAGCCTCTGGAGTTGGTTCTGTGTCATGTAAAATGACAAGTTAAACAAACTCCTCCTGCCACTTTACAAAGGAAGAGATGCTGAGAAACCAAACCTGGACGTTGCAGATTGCCTCGATCCAGCTTCTCCCCTGGGGGGCGCTGTTGGCTTGGAAGGTGTAGGCGGCCACAGCGCTCCTGAACTCATTGAGGTAGATGAGGATGAAGGATCCTTCAGAGATGAGAGAGGGCAAAATGTTACATAGGTAGATTATTGAGGGTTGGCACAAGGAGGTCCGGCCAACGAGCTTCAAACAAACTGATTGGGGGACTCCAGTATTTCTATGTGGTTACGTCATAAGACTGAGTGATGAAGTCACTAAGCATGATTTCTTTCATAATTAAAAAGTTTGAATTATTCCAACTGCTCAATTTCAAATTCAACTTTGAATTTAAAAGAAGATCCTTCAGCTCGACACAACAGAGACGTCAGTGGCATGTCACCTGCGTCTTTCAGCTCCTTGCAGACGACGTTGTGGATGAGGAGAGGCTGCCGGATGATTTTAACCTTCTCGACTCTCTTCACGGGCTTTGTGATGAGCAGCAAGTCAGTGAAAAGGAAGCAGTAGACGTCCATCTATCGTGAAGAGAATCAGTCAATGATTAAGAAAAAATTACACACGCGCACACAAGGCAGAAAGATTAAAAGCAGGAGAAAATTGGCTTTACCCGGCTGTCTTTGCCCTCCTTCATCCTGAGCGCGCCCTCCAGGTGAAGCTGCCGAGTCTCCTCGGGAGACGTTCCTCTCATGGGAGCCATGAGGTCAAAGTGGTTGAACTCCTTGAGGATCTGAATGGGAACGCGTGGGTTGTCACCAAATAAATGCGCATGTTTGGGTTAAATCCAAGTTTTACTATATTTGCCGTCATTTTTTTTTTCAGGCCTCATTCTAAACTATCACTGAAAAATTACCCTGACCAAATACACAGCGGTGTAGGTCAAACCTACTGACATTTAAAATTGCAAATCCTGTTCACAGTTCCAAAATCCTGCAGAGCTCCACCGTTTTTTGTCCTCACCTTCTCCACCTCCTCGCTACTGCCCTCTACTGCCTCGTAGGAGTCGATGCGGGCACATGTGGTGGCCAGCCTCTGCTGCTCCTGACGCTGACGCATGTGGGAGTTGATGCTGTCGATGAAGCCCTCCACCGAGGCCACCTAGAGGTCAAGCATGACCGTTAGGGCAGTTTCAGGCTTGTTTTAATGATAAATGTGTGATAAGTGTGTATTCGATGTGCCCCTAACCATGCTGCCGATGACATCTCGGTCATTGGGCTCATCCGTCTTCTTGAGCACGCTCTTGAGCAGGAGGGGATATTTGGTCAGCCGCTGATGAGGTTTTGCTAACATGTCTGCCAATTTCAGACGATTGCACTGCTTGTGCGTCTCTGCCCACTGTCAACAGACAAGAGACTTGTTACACACCACAACACAAAAACACAGACTAGACCATTGGCTGTTGCCTCTGACTCACAGTAACATAGGTCCTGAAGAGTTCATTGTCCCTGAGAAGCGCTCGCATGTTCTCCATGCAGTTTTCCTCCTCCATGCAGTAGCGGATGTAAGGCTTGAACCTGGAGGCGAACTGAAGACAAACGCAACACTCGGCTCAGTACATGCACGGTTAGTGAGGCTGCCACTATCGCTTGATGGTACAGTAGAACTATTGGCTCCGACTGATATGGGCACAACAGGCAGAGTAAATGATGACCAAATATTTTGATTTCCTTAATGCTACACAAGTACTGTTACAAAATACGTAGATACATCAAAGTGACTGTGAAGCTGTGGAACCCTCTGTTTCAAAAGCTGCAACCCACCGTCCTGAATCCGTGCTCAAGGTCGGTGGGGTCGAGAAGAGCCCGCGCCTGCCTGGCTTTGTCTAACAGGGGGAGCATGACTTGGTTCCAGAAGGCCGTGTGCAGACGCACAATCTCCTGGATGTTGCTGAAGAGCCGCTGGGGTTCCACCTCGGTGAGCAGGCCACTCTCCTGAAGGTTGAGCAGGCCGCAGAGGAAGAGCTGCAAAAGCATCGATAAACTTAACACAGATGAAATTACTTGAGCTCTATGAGCGCATCACGTTGATTGGCTAATGTTTCAGGTAAAGGCTACTTGGTATTTTACGACTTCCAGCAAGCGATGTCTGTCATTCTGTGACCTTTGTATGTCTGCGTGTGGATGTACCGTGGTTGTTCTATTGGACTCACATCAGTGATGACTCGGAGTTTTTTAATATAGTTGGCTTCTGTGTGCAGCAGCTCCCATATTGCCTCCTGTTGGTGAAACTGTCTCCGTGTCAAAGTCTAAAATACATACGCACAAACAAACAAACAAAACACACAAACAAGTGAGTCAAACAAGTCTCAGCCTGAGAAATGTGCACATATCAGACAATGTAAGTTTATAGCATGTTATAAAATCATAGCACATGCGTATTGCCAAAGCAATAAATGGCTGGCTATCTTGGTTAGTCATGCACTTGTGCTTGCAATTAACAGCAGTGCGATAATTGTCTTGTAAACATCCCTCTGGGAAATCAGAGAAGGTAAACCATATGGAAGTAGTGTACTACGAGACCCTTCCAAGATTTTTTGGATAATAGTTTGTGGTTCATTTTTGGTTTTAACTATCAACAGTTTATACTATTAACGTGCACTAATAAAAACAAAAACAAAAAAACACTTAATATGCAATTAAAATCACTTTTGGGCCACTGTATTGCCACTCAAAAATTAGTGGATGTTTGTAGTGTAAAAATTAGGTAAGAGTATTTTGTTTTGTCATCACAGCAACAGTATGGCATAGCGAAATGGCTATTACCAAAGTTGAGAGGTTCTGGATATGAATTTGTTTGGGTTACCTCAGCATTGTCCAGTAACATCCGCCAGCTGTCTTCCAGGACCAAGTCGGGCTCCTGCTCGTCCTCCTCCTCCCAGGAGTCCTGGTGGAAGGAGAGCAGCCGCGGCACCTTGGGCAGCCCGAATAACGTGTACGAGTGCAGCTTGCTATGAAGCTGCTCCAGTCGGTCCACTTCCTGTTGGCCACAAAGTTGACTGTTATGATGGAACATGGCGACGCCGGCCGGCCCTTAATGTCACAAAAACGAGTTGTGTGCAGGGTGAACCTTCTAACAATGGGCTTCAAAGGAAGAGATGGCAAACGGAAGAAGAGGCCCTTTTACGTAATTATGAAATCAAATTGTGTGTGGGGAGAACATTCTAACAATGGGCTTCAAGGCAGGGATGTCAAATTAAAGAAACAAAGGACAGCCAGGGGTAGGGGTCATAGATACATGATTGCTCAAAGGGGTGTGTGTGTGTGTGTGTGTGTGTGTGTGTGTGTGTGTGTGTGTGTGTGTGCGTGCGTGTGGTTGGAGCAAATATTGAGGTGCAAAAGGTCTAGGTCCCGCTGGAGGATCTCAGACTCTGGGGAGGTTAAAGGGCCTGACAGAGTGAATAGACACGAGCCCACCCCTGACAGGTGACTGACAGATTGTCTCTCTAGCAGACGTCTGTCTCTGGGTGGGATGTGAACTCACAAGGGGGAAGTAACACAATGTTTTTATGAGGGCTTTGTTGCAAGCAAGGTTTACTGCTATTTAGGACCGTGAAACACTTCCATTCTCTGCTCAGCTCTTTATTCTAAAGTCTAAATATTTACACATTTGGATAGGTTATTTATTCCCACGTCAACAAAGGAAAGGACAACAAAGGAGTTCAGCAGAAAAAAAAAACCCAGTGAAATTAAAAACTGGGTGTAACCAGTAGTCACTGTCAGATTAATATCTGGCAAGATCATTGAAGATTTGTTACAAATAATTCTGGTTTCACTTTGCCGAGGAAATCTTTCTCAGGAAAAGACACCATCACATCCAACTGTTAACGCTGACAAGGGTGATGATTTGGCAAACATTAACTTCATCGCTTCTGAAACTTACTGTAAAATCCAGTAAATCACATGTGTATCATATGACCTGCACGCCGACAATCTACAAATGATCATTGTTTTCCAAAGTGAACGCAAATGTATTATTTTAATAACACACAAAGAATCTACTGTATCTGCTTATGGAGGACAACAGAATTCGGTGATACTGTTGAGAGGCTCAAATTCTAAAGATTTGATCAATTAAAACAATTATCCAAATAATTATTGATTTGGTAATGGCTTAATTTATTGTTTCGTAACATACGTAGTTTTGACATTTGTGCGCATCACAGTAATTTGAAATGAATATAAAAAATCTAACTTTAATTTAAAACAACGGCCTTCTACTGTTACACTAAAAACTTTCATAAAGAAAATAACCAATGTCAACAATTTCGTTTTGAACGTGAGGGACAAGCAGTACGGAACATTTCCTCTGACAGCTCATTTCCAAAAGTGCTGGCAGGAAAATATCTGAGCCAACAGTATTTGGAGGGAAATGATCTCACCACCAGCACCATTGAACTCCTCCCCACAGTTGCCTTACTACAGCTTTATTGTAATGTTCTCTTTTCATTACCAGCAAGCCATTCAAGCCAAACAGGAAGTCGTCACACGGTTGCCTTGGTCTGCTATTTTTTAAATTTCTGGCCAACTAGACGCCGTTATTGGTCAAAGAAGAAGAAGTCATATGGGCTTACCTTGCCGAAGGATGCTGCTGCGGCGTTGGAGCTGAAAAAGCCACTGAAGCGGCTGGCGGCTCGGTTCTTCCAACTGTCAGGACCGGAGCCGGGCAGCGAGCCACCTAGCTGCCCGAGCGTATCTGGTGTGGGAATGTTGGTCTCTCCCAGAAACTCGGTCATGTTCTTCCTCCGCCGAGACTGACCCTGCGGGTGTGGAGAGGATGGAACTTAGCAAGGAGAAACTTGGCAAAGAACTTCACAGCACTTTTTAATGTAAATCACTGAATGTTCACATCTTGACAATTTAGACTTTTTAACATTGAATCTGAACCCTGAACCCCCTACTAGTCTAAAAACAGGGCTCTGATTAATATTGTGTTTGTGGAATATGAATTAAGCAGCAACATCCACCTGTTTTTATCCATCTCAGGAGACGGCCATATTGCCACTTGCTGTCGAGTGAAAATGACGGGATTCGTCATTACCAGAGCCGAGCAACTGTGATGTCTTTTTCAGTCGACAGCATGTGGAAAAATGGCCGCCCACCCCCAAGATGGATAAAAACAGGCATATTGCTCAGGTGGCTATTCATTAGTTTTCAATGTAAAATTATTTTAACTTGTGCTATTAATTGTTCCTAGCACAGAGAAGCATTTCCAACTTGCAAGTATTAGTTCACCATGAGATGCCATTGTTAGACTAAACAACATTAAGGCTACTTTAACATTTAAAATCATTAAGCGGACAGATAGACAGACAGTACAGGGTGGTCACAGGACAGTGACAATGAAAGAAAATGAAAGAAGTATCAGTATTACCCCCATCTCTCGGGAAAACAGAAATGTTCCAGATGGATGAATGGAACGAGGGAAATACATAAAGGGGAGACACAAACAGGAAGTTTTCCGGGGAATTTGGCGTTGGAGATGACATCAGCAGGGCCATTAAAGCAGTCAGACACAAACAGGAGAGGGAAGGACGGCCACTTCCTTGCAGTGAATGCTCATTACATCACAGAAAGTTAGCTCCATTCCAAGACTGACCACTCATAGCCCCCCCCCCAACACACACACTACCCCACTATTGTTACCCTGTCAGCATGCCCCGCCGTGCACCCTTCACTTTACGAGCACCAACCGAGCAAACAAACAGGGGCCGCCGCCGCCGTATCTGAGGAAGCACTTGTTTTTTACCGCCGCAGTGTCAGTGATGAGGAATCTACCGCTAAGGGGGGGTGTCAGGGAGAGAATTCCCCCCGCACCTTCAAATATAGTTTCAAGGACCTCACATTCCACCACGTTGACACCAGCAATGGAACACAATTCCAAACAAATTCCTTTGCAGACGCAAACAAACACCAGAGACACGTTTGTGCTCAAAGCTGATTGGGTGAAGGCTTATGGTCAGACCCAGGAGGAGGTCGGTGCATGGACCACTAAGATTTCGTGACCTTTACACAAGACAATTTGTTAAATGGAGAATGACCCCCACACACAAGAAAAAGATTGCTTTGATTTTATATTTATATTAAACCACAAACTGTATACTGTGAGTCAGAATTAAAAAAAAACTTGGAAATGGAACAATTTGGTGTCTCACTTGTCAACATTTGATGACCAAACAATCCGATTACTTCTCATATCAAGCAATTATTCACAATGAGTAAAAAGAGCTGGATCACAAAAACCTGAGCGAATACACAATTGTAAATGAGTTGATCGTCTCTTCTTTTACACTCAATGGTGTGATTCCATAGCTTTAAAAAAAAATAATAATAATGCACTCCATTCCATTCACGCAATCGTAACAAAGCACACCTAACCCTACAAACGAAAGATAAAGAATAAAAGATAACTACCGGTTTTTGAGGGACTCTCTGGGCCAACAGACCGAATAAGAAGGTTTTCAGGGACTAATGAGGTAAGACTGGTGGAGACCTCCACAAAATCTGTTTAAACTATCACCAACATTTCGGAACTTCCTCCACTTTGTCTGGGGGAAGAGTAAAGACATGCAGTACAACAAAGCGACAGTGAGAACCAATTATGATGATTTGTTTGAATAAACCGACAACCTTGGCATGTCAAACGCAGAAGCTTCCTGCCTCCATTTTGGTCACCTCCATGCATTCATCTCTGATTATTTAAATAAAGGAACCAAGATTGTGACCAAAAGAACTATTGCTCAGCAAAATGATGACTTCTTGTAATTGTGTTCACAACTTCAGCAAATGATAAAGGAACATATGGAACCGTTTTGGTCTTTCAGCCTATGTTCTCCTCCGCTGACAGTTGAACTGAATACAATCTATTGATTTCTTTTGGGGTTCAGGGTTCACATTTTATGATAATGATGCAAACAAAGCCTTTGAAAAAAGAAGAAAGAAAAAGGAAGAAGCAAACAACATTGAGGAAGTTCTGATTAGTGTCCTTCTCCACTTACCATTGAAGCCAGAGGCATGTCAAAATTAACAAAAACCATACTGATCCCTCAAATGGACTCATGGGTCGCAGCCCATTCTGGAACCAACTTCTGCAGTTTTTCTCCTTTTTAAACTGTCCTGCATCCAGTCGACTCGTGGCTCTTGTCTACCTGGAGGGGTTACGGTCCAGGACCCGGTTGGAGTGGCCACAGGGTAATGCCGTTCCACAAAGAATTATTTTCCTGACGAGGGGGACGCCCAGGCGGTGTAGCGAAGCTCCTGGCTGCTTGCATATCATGCGGACACTGGCATGAAGTCATAGCAACCAGGAGGATCCTGCCTCATTGTGTTGGCCAGGAAAGAGGACGCGAGGCAGCAGACCCCTGCCCCCTCACCTCCCACCGGAGGGAAGGGGCTGATTTGAATATTTGGAGGCAGAGCTTCAAGGCAACAGCTTGCAGTGCTATGATTAAAAGAATGATTTCTTCAACGTTTAGTTGAAACCATGAATGGAGCAGATTATTTCCATGTTTATCATTCCTTCCATTTGTTTCAAAATCTAACTTAAGGCCATTCAACAACTCTGAGGTTTTGCTCACTTGGCTAATTGTACCTAAAACATTTGTGAACCTGTCAGGCCATTGCCCGGCAGTGATGTTCCAAGCCACAAAGCCTCCATTTACAGTAAGAAAGCGAGGGGGGGACCGTCTAGGTTAATGATATTAAACCTCACTCTCAGCCTTATCTTATCAATGGCCATTTGCGGCAGTAACCTTGGCTGAGAAATGGGAAAACCCTTACATGGGAGAGGACTGTATGTTAATACTTCCCCTCTCCCATCACTGATAACAGTTCTCCTTGATCAACGATGGGAAAACACAACACTGCAACCTTCCCGAAAGCGTCAAAACACACAGACATTGGCCTGCACAAAAATGTCCTTTGCACAACCAGGAAATGGATCTGACAACAAATCCCCTGCTGTGAACACATGCTTCACACTGAAGAGGTCACACAAACTGTTGACATGGTATTGAAAAAAAAATCTGGGTTACCCCAGTGCCTCGCAATTATTTTCTGTTTTACCCTCCAGGATGAAGATAATACCCCCCACCCAACTCTCCTTGGTTACTATATTTCATTTGTCTATAATGTTGTTATAAGGACACCACTGCATAATATTGTATCCTTAACTGCACCTCTCTGGTAAAGTAAATATTGATAGCTAATTTATACTTGCCTACCACAGCCAGTTAGAACAAAGACTAATCCATAGAGGATGATTGAAACTATCGATTTATTGAACAAATGCTAACAAAGTGATGTAAACAAAAGTACATTCTGAGCACACCTACGGGTAGCCTCAATTGACACTGTCACTGTACACCACAGCGACTAATACAACAACCAGGAAATAGACAGTACCGTCTTCACATGTCAACTTACACATCACTAAACAGAGCAGACCGTCCCTCTAAACTTTAGAGTCTAAAGTTATGCAGCTTCAGTTTCACAGTCATACTTAGAAAGGTGTCAAACGTATGGATGGTGGCCCAATGTGGACCAAACTCAAACCTGCACCTCACATGCATATACTGCATTTTTGATGGCAATGAAGAGTATGTATGACAATGATCCAGGAATTACTGTATAACAAATGTACATACCTTTATTTTACAAACTTTCCTAATGATTTTTAGACATGCTAGCAGTTTGCCTCTAACCGCATAGTTATTGGGCTCTGTGACCAAATACGTTCAGCACTAGGAGGATGAAGATGTAGTGTGACTGTCATTTGTGATGGAAGATCCACAGGGTAACTGGTCAAAAGGTCAATACGTCCCCGCCGTCACCACCAACCCAAAAGATGAAGCATTGACGCCGTTTCTGCTTGAGAGCTTTCTAATCGGTTTCATAAATAAAACAAAATAAACATACTGACTACTGCAGGTTGTTGATTTTGTCACACAAATGTGGAGATAATCAGATGTTGACACGAGTTAAATAAAAGGAAAAATGTATTTTACATAACGGTGCTTCTAGTGTTGCACATTTTTAAGAAGGAAACTTAAAGTGAAAAGGCTTGATCACATTTCACCAGTGGTCCAGAAACAAAGATTACTGGAATTATTTACTCAAATATTTGCTGTATTCAAACTAACTTTGGGAAAATAATGCAAGATAAGCATTTGATATGCACGTCATTGCCAACTTCATTTTTGAAGGTTTGCAAAAACAGGTTTTAATCTTATTGTCTGTAGGTGAACATTTTCAAAAACGCAAATAAATAAAACAATTCCCATTGAACAGAATTCATTGAGTCATGAAACAACAACTAAGCAAGGCTCAGTGCCTCTCACCTGACAGTCATTTGCTTGGTAAACGTCCGGTTGTGGAGACTCTGGGATCTCCACTTGAAGAAGGTCCCAGCTGTACCATGACGACAGGCGACTATAGCGCATCATTTAATTATTCAGGCAAATCAATATTCAAACAATTCTGTCGGGAAGACAGGGCTCAGAATAATAGCAGTAGTTCAAAACTGAAACTGAACTAACACGACCGGATCCTGCAGGTACGAAGTGCTACAGGCCGAAGGTCACGCATGCACTCATCCCCACCTAAGGGTGTCAGGAGATCTCTTTTGCCCTACAGCACGCACACAACACACACACATACTTCTGCTGCTCCACCCACAAGACGCAGTCAGCATATTGAACTACACTAGATCTTTGTAGGTTCAATTCAGCAAGAGAAAAATGAGAAAGTCAAAATATTTAAACGTGTTACACTTGAAACACACACAATTTGTAATTTATCGATATTAGTTTGTACCATTAGCATTATTGTTTTTACCATACGCATGAGGAGGAAAACTGAGCTGCAAAGTGGTCATATTTTATTTAAGGTTTTGAGTAGGGATGGGCAAGTACCAAAACCAAGGTTTTGAGTAGGGATGGGCAAGTACCAAAATCAATGTAAAAATTAGAAGAATAGAAAATTGCCATTGATTTAATTTAAAGGTAAAATTCTATGTTTGGATTCATTCATTCTAACCCATTCTTTAAAACTATCTGTCATTGTTTTGGGGGGATTTTATGTGTAAAAAGTTCTAGTTGCATTGGTGGTTGGTATCGGTAACTATTCAAGAACTGAGTACTTGTCCCGGTATCGGTCTCAAAAAAAGGGATATCGAACACTCCTAATATTAAGTATGTTTTATTAAGCCATTCACTGATACTTGTCTATTCAGAAATTATATTGTCGGTATTAGACAGCGACTCATTGGAGAGTGAGTCAGATCAAACGCCGCCAAGAAGACACATGTGACCGCCACTCAGTCGGTCATTGACATGCAAAACCAGCCACACGCTAGCCAACGTGCAACCCAACACTCCCATTGTGAGCCATCAGACAAGTCTGATAGAGACTCTCAAGCTCTGTAGAAATAACATGAAGCGGATTCAAGAGTTAACTGCATAGTTTGGGGAAAAAGGAAGTTAATGAAGACAATTGCTTACACACAAAGAAATGAATACAATAAAACAGAGGACAGAGTGTATAAATACTTTCTTTCGTTGGCCACACTCGTCAACGTCTTATCACTCACATGAACTTTACACAGTCGTGAAGACTTCTGGGGGTTTTTAAGTAATATTTCCAAAGTCCAGACTTTATTATGAGATAATGGTAACCATCTGAAATGCCAGTACAGTAAAAAATTACATCATCCTAAGTATATTAACGCAAGTCAAGTCAGCAATGCGACATGGGCACTCACTGCAATTAACTGTGCAGGCAAATATTATTTGATGGATATATTCAAACTCATTCGTTTTGGGGTACTGGAAAGCTACCTAGAATCTATGAGTGGCCAAAGTTTATTTTGTGGAAAGAGGAAAAGGAGATATTGTGACATTAATCAAGACTGAAGTTTGTAAAAAAATTGTTTAGCACACATTTGAAATGTTTGCATGATTGTGCAAGTTTGAACTCCATCCAAACCAAAGTCATTAGGTTCATTGGATCTCCAAGCTAAAATGGCTTGGCTGCTATGAAGGGATTTAAATAATGGGCATTAACATTTTAACAGGAACTAATCCTTCTTGATTACAACAGTCTTAAGATTCCAAATGGTGCTTAAATTAGTTGGCGGTATAATTAAAAAAGTCCAATCTTGTTCTGGAAAGCAGGTCATACAATACAGTATTTCTCTTTCATGGCCTAGTTGCAATCTCAGAAACATTTTATTTACTGTTCTGGCAGTGTTCAAAACAAAAACACCTGGATAACATTAACAGTGAATTTAACTTTGTTGCTTGAATCCAGAAGGGAGATATTTTGAATAAAAATAGTTTTGTGGAAAATCCACGATTTGCTTTTTGTCTTGAAAATTAATCACCATAATTTTTGCCAGGGGTGTATTGGCAACATGCCACAATTTCTTAGAAAGGACAGCCTGTCAAAAAGCATAGAGTCTGGTTAAAAAAATTATTAAAAAAATGGATGCTGGCCAATGGAAAAATTGAGGTTTTTCTTTTTTTTTGCGGGGGGGGGGTTAAAAAGGCCTTCTTGTGTAATGTTTCGTGATATAGGCTGTAGGCAAGCTGATCATGTACATATATATATATATATATATATATATATAAAAAAAAAGGGGGGGGGGACTTAAAATTATGTACTTAGCCAAATCTATTAAATTCTGCTAACTCTGACAATTCAGTCCAAGTAAAGTGGTATGGTTTCAGTCAAGCGCATAACCTTTGAGTGTAAACTGCTAATTTAGTTACTTTTTGCATGCGAGCTAAAGTTGAACTTGAGGTCACTTTTAAAAAGATAAGTCACTGCCTTTATAGGAATTATCAAATAGTATTGCCGGAATTCGTCTCAGACCAATCAGATTGCTCAGCTGAGGCTCCCTTGTAAAATAATCATCCAGCTCATCACAACCTTGAAGGAGACAATAACAAGCAGCAGTTGACTACGATGGAGTCTTAATAAAATATAAACAAAGAGTAAGCCAGTAGAGAAGTGACCGACAGAAACCTAAAGCTAGGACATATTTCAGCAGAGCCCAATGGTTCCACAACATGGAGGTACGTGATTTTGAAGGGTAATATACTCAAGTTTATTCATCAATCATATATCCAGCTATCAATTTCAAGTCCCCAATAACAGCATTATAAAATATGTACCACTTATTAAAAGAAAAAAATTCAGGTTGACGTGTCAAAAACTGCAATCTGTTTATATAATATTGACGTGCTTTTCTACCCCTATTGACCTGATAACTAATTTTGTACTCATTTCATGAGTGTTTTCCCTGTTTCACTGCAGCTAAGAGGGTCATTTTAACAACTGGCTTGCCATTTCTACATAAAAACAACTCCCAACTGGATGACTAGCTGTAAAATAATGACTGTCTCACAGTTTACAAACACAAAGACAATGACATATCCCATGATGCAACGGGAGGTCTGACGCTACTCGAATCAAAGAGACTTCCTTAGCAACCGGGATGTTTGTGTTTTGTTTCGGTGTGTGCACGCACTTGCTGACTAACTTTCCAGACTTGCAACTACAGCTGTCTGAGAAATTTTTAACCGTTTTACCCTGCCCAACTCAACATTGACATGAGCACCCACATGTATCATCAGTCTCAGCTTTGACAACCAGTTTGAAGAGATAATAGGCCCGCATTTCAAATACGACTAGGAGCTTCTCTAAATTGTGTCCTGTGTTGTTTAGTAATACACAAGGATGAAGATCAAGTATTGTTTTGGGGTTGGTATTTTATACAGGTGATCAAACTTTTTTGGACAGTGCAGTATGTATTTGGCAATAGTAACGTTGACCTAACGCAAAACCCTATTTAGCTGCTTTGGTGTGTTAGGAAACTTGGCTCGTTTAGTTTAGGCCTCTCCACAGATACAGCCAGTTATGTGAAGCCTGTATTTTTTCTCAGGGCCAGCAGGGGGGGTCTGGTGGCAAGGGAAGTAGGTGCTTTGCCAATACCAGAAAATGTTTGTTATACTACTTAATGACAACAAAAAATATATTATTATTGATGAGACCTTTTCCTTAATTCCTTAGTGGGTTTGGTTTTTAATTTGGTGGTATCTGCCACTAGCGTCATTTCGTGAGGGAATTTGTAGATGTGAAGTTATTTTTTTCCAAATCAGCCAGCAAGTTAGGCATACAAGGTTAAAGAAATTATTACAGCAGTGTTGGTACAGAAGTGGCCTAACTAAAGCAAAGTATGTGGGATTTAATACTAAACCTAATCCAAAGTGACATGCTGGGAAATGAAAGCGAGTTGTTCATCTTCAGGAAATAGAACTCTTGGTCCATGTGACAAGGGTCATTAGGTAGCATCAACTTGATGACTCGAGTGTCCTACTTCCACACCAGAGTGAGGCAGGAAGTGGACTAGAAAGTATTGTATCAGGACAGGCACACAATTCCAGACTTCCACTGGGGAACATACTCCTCGGACACCAAGGTCATGATTGGATCACCGACGAGGGACGCGATGGCAATAAAGCATGATGGGAGTCCAACAATAGAAGATGAAGTGATGGAAAGAAGAGAAGGGTGTGTATGTGTGAGATGACTCACCAACGGATCGGCGCCCTCGCGACGTCCCAGAGATCCGTGCTCCACCCTCTCATTGGCTGGTGTGAGGATGTATTGGGTCTGACTCCCAGCGGGCTTCATATTGGGCAAGCTCAGCGACCTCATGTCCTTCACCCCCTGTTCCACTTTTAGCTCATCGCCAGGCCGTGCTTCAGGACAAAAGAGGACCATTAAAACAGTAGCCAAGTCAAACATGTTATTTAAAATATATTCTATGCACCCTCACTAAACAGCATTCTGATTAATGTTGTTTTTTCCATCTAAGGCAGCAGTAGAAACACTTGCCAGTGACTGAAATTAACATCATAGTGCCTAAGGGCTCAGGTAATGACCAATCACGGCTCAGCTTGCAAACATCTCATGAACAAACTCAGAAAACTGGGGGGGGGGGGGACACTCCACACAAAGATGTTTGATGTTTGAACCCCGAACCTGAGAACTGAGAGGCAGGTGTGGAACTGTTCTGCACACACACACACAAATATAAAGTGGTAAAATAAATGGAGTGAGGATCTGCAGGGGAGTGAGGTCAATACGGCACATCGATAACTCGGTACCTCTGGAGCATTTGCTTTCTCTGCAAGAATCCATACACACTATATTTACTTTGTCTTGAATTGTTTTGTCTGTTTGAATGCGACCATATTTAGCTCCGGGCCCGAGCTCTGCTGCTTGCTTTTTATCAGGGTAGACAATCTTTGTTACAATTACCCTATTTTTCCCCAGCACAGATATAAACGAGAAGAAGGTGTTCCACGTCTCCTGTTAGCTTTATTCAGTTTAAGGAGTCCACTCCTTTTCCTCTTTTAGTCAGGACAACGGGTGTGAGAGGAAACTGGTCCATACAGATTACCCTCGTTGTTGTAAAGGTCAGCTCAGATAAGAGTGCATATGTCAAATACACCACTTGGCATTGAATCAAAAGGCTTCTTACTTTCTATGAACAAAGTGGTATTGTTGATGCCAGTGTCACAAGTCATTTTTAGATTTGGTAAGAACAATAGCATCTGGCAGACAGCAGCTTTTGGACAAACATCATTTGACAGTTTGGACTCCAGAAAAAAACCCAAACCTTCAGTCAGTATTGAGCAACCAATGAGACATGATACGACTGTGGTGCCTTTACCTTTGACTTTGAGGTAGTGTCCACCAAATCGATAGGCCTCAAAATTGAGGGACAGCGGCGTGTTGGACTGATCCAGGAACAAGTCGACACGGGATAGCTCGATGCCGTTCCTCTCAAACACTGGACCTAGAACCTCTCTGGCACCGGGAGACAAATGCCATTGAAAGAATTGGGGAAAACACAACATGTTAATCCACAAAGGTTCTTCCATCTGCATGCTCTTTGCAGTGATTAAGTGGTATCAAGAGATGTGAGCAGTACTGTGACAGGTATGAAAACAGCAATTCCGATCTCACCTCAGGGTTTTCTTTTTCATGGCAGGCACTATTTCTGTGTTGATGTCCACGTTGAGGTCAAACTTAAGACTGAAGCACTCTTTGCTGGGGTCCTGAAGGAAGAAAGGGTATACACACTCTTAGCTTACACAGAAGCTCCCCTGGCGACACTGTTGATGGAGCACATGCGAGCTCTTAGCACCCCCACAGGGAGGCTCATATGCAGTGCACTCTAGCTTTAAGCCTCAGGGCAGCTAAGGAGAAAACTCCTAGCAGCATATGCCCTTAAAAATGTTGGGTTAAAAACAACCCAATTTGGGGTTAAAAAAAGGGACAAAACAACCCATTTTTGTACAAAGCAACCCAACAAACAAACCAAACCAAAGTTGGGTCAAATTGACTCAACTTTCTGGGTCGGTCCAATTTTTAACCCAGCAATTTCAAGGGTGTAATATGCAAAAAACAAATGTATGCTTCTGCCTGGTGGGTTTTATGGTGCTGCGCACAGGAAGTGCCCTGAGTCAGGATGACGACATACATCAGTGTGTCTCCTCCTTGGCTTCTTCTTCACCAGCTTCATACCCCCAGCTTTCTTCTCCCTGCAAATAAGGGGCACTTGAGTTAAAAAAAAAAAGTGTGATTATATAATTCTAATAAGAGGAAGGTTACCAACCCGCGGTCACTGCTCCCCTCATCTTCTTCTTCGAGGTCGGAGGGGGCGCTGGTGCGTGGGGGGCAGGATCGCGTGGACACGTTCCGGGCCAGGATGGAAGCTAAAGAGGGAGATGGGTGTTGTTGAATAATAGTACTGAGTCTAAGTACCACATCATTGCCATGCAGTGGAAAATGGCTTTCCTGCTAACCAATATCAACTAACGGTGATCAAATGATGGGAGAGTGAAAAAAATGCATGCTACCTTGAGGTTGTAAGTCAAATCGGGGGTGCCGTTCAAAGTGCATGTTGTCGTTCTTCTCCAAGTGGGAACGTGAGTCACATGACTCACACAGGTGTAGGGGGCTTTTGCTATTCAGGCCTTGGCAGTCAGGGTGGTGGCAAACCTGTAGATTACAAATGTATACATAGAAAAAGAACTATGTCAGAAACTGGACTCAAGCAGAATCAAGTACAAAGCAACTACTTAATAAATCCACCTTTGGCAACACCTCAGCGATTTAAATGACAACTGATTCCTAAGATTTGGAGACTCCAACCTTCCCACCATCTGGTTTAGTCTGTCAGCTATTCACCTCTGAGATCGGCTTACTAGTTCACAATCCAAAATGGCCACCCAAGAAATGTTAGCAAGCAGCCAGGTTTGACCACGATCCAGCTTTTTTTTCTCCAGAGTCCAGACAACAGGCAGCAGAAGGCTGCAGGATTAAGGAGATCTGTCTCAGTCCAGACAGATCCAACACTCACCACCAATCTAACCCCGTGACCTCTCCTCATCCCTCACCTCGAGGGGTGGTAGGCTGATAAACCCCAGGGGGCTCTTGCACGCCTCCACCACCATCACGCACACACGCGTCAAGGATGCTAGGATGTATAGTGAGATACAATGGCGGTCCCGCTAATGAACTTCCTGTTATTGTGCTTGTGCAGATTCTGTGCATGTCGTCACTAATGGTAGAGTGCAGTGACCTCGTGCTTTTAGATAGCATCTGTTGTCAATCGACTCTTCAGCAATACATTAAATAAAATTTGTTTATTTTTATAGTCGATACATATCGGTCATTTAATTAATTAATCGATTAATCAGATTTAAAAACAAGTTTTAATTGCTTAACCTATATCGAAGAAAAAAATCTTCCAAATTGACAGTGCAGAAAATGCACAAATTAATTCAGTCACCGGTGTGATCAGTTAAATAATTTGATTAAATTAACATATTTTACACGATGCATTATGGCAATACAGGAGTAAGGAAATGTGTGCGCCGCAATACTTAATCACATTATATCTTGTTTTTATGCTCATGTTGACTAATATGACTTAACTAATCATCTTAAGAAGAAAGAGGGGGGAAAAAAGACATACCCAAAAGTGATTTCATATCCTCAAGTGTGACTCCAATGACTTAACAACCAAATGAACAGGAAGTAAAAATATTCCACTTCCTGTCAAAGAGGAAGTAGTCCGTTGACATCACGGGAAAAGGGCTAAGGACATCACCAAGCTAGAGTAAAACCGTGTCTGTGCGACACAGCTCCATGTCTGCGTTGACTAAACGTCCATTTGGCCACCTTGCCAGGCGGCTAGCAAGCGCCCCCCCACCTCATTAATTAATAATCCCCTCCTCTCTCAATGTCTAGCCAGGTATAATCGCAGCTTGTAGGGGGCAGGGTGGTTAAAAAAAAGTGGAGGGGATGAGGGATCCCACTGAAAATATAAAGCAACGTAGGAAGGAAAAAAAACTTTCCACCAGAAGCATTTGGGAAAGAGTTTCTCGCCTAATCTTGAGGCCTAATTGGTGCCTGTGCTCTGTCAAAACCATCTGACGGTCCAACAGAGATTAAACAGAGCTGCTCGGCCCACCAGAACCTCCTCCTTCCCTTTCTCGTGGCTACGACCCCTCCCTTCCTCTTCTTTCCAGCCACACTCACAATGGATGGGCCAGACTGAGCTGGGCCCTGAGGAAAGTTATATTTAGAAAGATACTGAAGAAGTTCTCATTGAATGTGTCCGTGTCGAAAAACGATTTGCTGTACTCTACATAAATCTTGTTTTCCCTTCAAGGTGGATTTCATTTTTTTGGTACTTGATTTATTTCAGAAATGGTCTAAAAAGATCAATATGTTAATCTGCTTAATCAGGAATCTAAAAAAAAAAAACGCATTTTGTTTTTATTTGATGTATTTTGAAGAAGAACAAGTTGATTCAGTTCGGTGATGTATTTTGAAGAAGAACAAGTTGATTCAGTTCGGTGATATACTTGCATTGTCTAAGTCCAAAAACAAATTTTCGATTCAAATTGGTTTTTGTTACAAAACACACAACAACAAACTCTAGACCGAGCACTCACGAGGTACTTTGACGCCCTGCGTGACATCATGCATGATAGCAAGCCTCAAAAGTTTTCTGTGACTCTACAAGCATATTAACATGTGCGTGCACAATTATTCCGTAGGTGTGTGTGTCATCAATGATAACATCGTGATAACACATGCAAGTCAGCAAAAAGATGACTTGGAAGGTGAGTCAGGATGATTTCTTTCATCCTACAAACACCTCGAGCCTGTTTCAAGTTTCCAACCCTGCAGTATGATCTGACCGAGTTTACAGCTTGCTGACAACCAAGAGTAAATATTTTAATATATACTGCATTGCATTAACCTTATGGTAAAAGAAAATATAAATAGAATCATTTCAATTACAGCCTTGGAATTAACATTGCATTGGGGAGAGCTGTCTGAAGGTCCAGAAGAGAAAAATCAATTGACCATGCAGTGTTGGTGATCTAAAAGTGATGGTTCCTTGTGTCAGGAGCAAACTGGTAAGCATTTTCCCTCCAAACTCAAAGAACAGCCCGCCTTGCCACAGTACACCTTGCACTTATGTAACAGCATGCAACACTGTGTTCATGTTTGTGTCTGTCCGGTCCAAGAAGGAGAGGTTAGGGTGGGAGGATTGGAAGAGGGTGGGAGGATTGGAAGAGGGAGGAGGGGTACCTACCGCAGGCAATACCTCCTATCACAGTCAAGGTGAGTAATCAAAGCTCCATTTGTTTCTGCTCTATAAAGTTTATGATGTAAATATGGTCCATTAGAGGTACATAGACCATTAAATGCGGTGTAAATATGGTACAATAGCGGTAGGCTGCATACATCGTTAATTGTAATGGACGGACTGATCAGAATTTTGGGACATGAAGCGAAATTAAGCTTTTAGTGTGTTTGTTTTCCCCCCCCCCAAATCAGCAATTGAGACCTGTTGATTGAACCTCGATGGCATTTAAATAAATCCATTGTCTATATTGTCATCCAATTGGATCCATCCATTTTCAGCACAAGCATTTGAGGTGAGACGAAGCCAGGCCCACAGCTCAGCTTCATCTTCTGACCAGCAGTCAGAATATGGGTGGAAGGATCAACTGTGGTCTAACTGGACCAGACAGCACATCCATCACCACGAACTGTCAGCGCACAAATTTAAAGTCAACGTCTGCATTGCCAGCCTTTGAGGTGAGCCTGCACAATGTTACCCCCCCCCCCCCCGCTTTTGTCTTCCAGATAGACTCGCACTATCCCCTTGGGAGGCGAACATGAGACTACTGACGGGCCCTTTCAAGCGTTTTGCTTTTGAGCGGGGATCAGTGTCCAGCGAGATCCAAGGGGGGAGGCAAAGCAAGGCCCTGCCCATGTCTTTATTTATTATCAATAAATAAAGAGAACATGTGTTGAGCTGGGCGCAGCAATATGCGCCTGGAGAGCGCTTATGCAACACGACTGGGCGCCTGTCCGCACGCCTGCTTTACATTAAACAACTTGATTGTGGCCACTCACATGCGGAGCTACTCAAACAGAGGCACTTGTCTTTGATCCTCCAAGGTGGAAAACAAAACCACCGTGTCGGACTAGTCCATCGCTTTAGCTGACATGTACAAAATAACAATATGGCCGTTATACAAAATCTGGACGCTGCCTTTCCTTCAATTTGTCCGAAAGAAACTATGGTAACAACTTATCTGTTACATGTGTTGGTCAGCCATCGTAAAATGTTTGAGTAGTTTACACGTCTAGTATTTATGTATATTTAGATTTATCAGCTCCACTTTTGGTAATAACCACTTACTTCCAGCATCATCATTACAATTTTATTTTATATATTACTGACACCTTTGTACAGGTGAATTATTTTAACAAGGGAGTAATCTGTCGATATTTTTGTCGATTAATCGATGATTCCAATTTATACGTATGTATCGCTATGGTTCCACTGTAACTCAAACAGCGTAAGGGGAAAAAAAGCCAGATTCCTTCTACATGCAGCACCAAATCCCAGTTGGATTTTTTTCAGAATGTCATGAGTCATGACTTCAAACATGATTTGCGTGTAGACCAAAAGCCAAAGAAGCGAATTACCTGGACCTTGTCTGTATATGCATGCATGTGTGTTTGCACACGTACGTGTTTTAAGTGCACAGTACACGCAACAACCTACGCAATCCACACACTCGCTGAACTTAAAGGGGTAAAAGATTGAATCGATGGAATGAGATTAAGATTTTAGCTAGTGGACATCTGCCAATCAAAAGATCATTCCAGCCTACTTTATCCAGCACTGCCCATCTATACTAAGATGTAATACACACGTTCAACTGATTTGCCGCCAAATTTCTTTTTCTATGGACTTGGTCGAAGCAGGGGGTCACCAACCTTTTTGAAACTGAGAGCTACTTCTTGGTTACTGATCAATGCGAAGGACTTCCACTTTGATACATACTGTACTTCTGAAATAACAATTTCAAATTAGGTCAATAATAATTCATGATTTTCATCTACACCACTATAATGATTTTTTACAAGGATTATCACAGATTTAATAAAGTAGGAAAAAAATATCAATACACTTTTCTTTCTTTCAACAGGTGTTTACATTTAGAAAGGATCACATTGACAGATTTCCCAGTAAATGACAATGTCCCACCACAGCTAAGTGAATCAACAAAACTGCAATGTTGTGTAAATTAAAATAAAGAACAAAACAACATGATTCAACAAGTGAGGCTCATATTTATAGTAAATCTAAGGTCATGTGACTCAGTGTCTAAAACGAAGCCCTGCTTCAACAATGCAATAATCATCATCTGCCCATGACGCATGATGACAGAAAAGTAGACTTACCCAGATTGGGAAATCATTGGTTAAACAAATATATAAACGGTCTTCTATGCATCACAATCAAAACACCGTCGGCAGAGAATCATCTAAAGTCAAAATTATACATCAGATTGTTCCAAGAACGTTTCTCTGGAAATCATTGACTGCAACCACCCTGATGACATGCTGTGGCAAACAATCTGTTTCAACTCGCATCAATCTTTCCCCCCCCAGAAAACTATTAACGCGATTGGTTGAAATGTGAAATTTCTTTTTTTGATCTATGCAATCCAGATACACGGACTGTGGACTACTATTTACATGAACCTGCCTTGTTGCGTCATACAAATAAAGACACACTGAAAAGCGGTTCTTGAAAATAAAATCCTGGATCGTCCAAACCATGACAGTGAGGAAAGTGCCACTCACCTACAGCTGGGGCTCAAAGTCAAGTGGAGAAGCAGCAGCTCGCACAGTCTATATGGCAACGAGCGACCATTCTATCCATAGCCTGAGGGCAGGCACACCGATAGACAAGGGGGTGCACAGGGCCCCAGAATATTCAAATCCCAATACTGACTGCTGATTTGGATAAGAGCTGTTCCAAAGTTGACACAGAGAAAGATTTGTCTGAAACTTTTTTTTTTTTCCTGTTTAGGAGAAGGTTGGTGTGTGCCAGGAGAGAGGCTGGTGTGTTGATATAAGAAGCAGATGTGAAATATGCACACTTGGGAAGAAAAACAGACAAAGTGCTGTTCCACTCAAATGTGGAAAAACAAAAGCGGCCATTGTAAATTCGAATGTCACACACCTGCCTTTACTTTGAGCAGGAATGAATGGAAACTTTATGAGAAGTCAATTTTACTACAATCGAAATGAAGTGCATATTGAAAAATGACCTACCATAGAAAACGGCACCTTCCCAGGAAAGACAAGCCTTGGAAATTGCAGTGAAAAAAAAAGATCAATATTGACAAAGTCCAAAAGAGACAGCAAACGTTAGAGTTCCAGTTGCGACCTGACTCAAATTGGATCTTATCGTGCGAGGCGGTCCCAGTAACTTTCCTGCTTGTATGATATTCCTGATCCCAAAAATGACAGTGGATGTGTTCTCTTTATGACAGCAGTCTGACAACCGCACACACTAACACAGGCTGAGAGTCACAGGCCCCGCCCACCATCCCTTCCCCTTCCCAATCACACCCACACAGGCTTACACGCATCAAAACTGACTCACATCAACTCCAGTTTTGCTCCCTAACGTTCTGGCTGATCCACATCACGTCACTTTAGCCGCATCTTTCCAAACTTTTCGTTTAGTGGTCACCTTTATGTAACCCGGAAAAAGATGGCAAGTAATCTTTGTCTTATAAAGGTGGAAAAATCTAGCATCGTAGTTGTCACAAAGGTCAGAATGCATTGAAATCATATTTCGACAGACTTCAGAACTGAAAATATCAAGGAAAAGTTTCACAATTAGTGTATCTCTATAATACTCTTGTGGGGTTCAAAATCTGAAAAGTGAATTGCACAATCGAACTATTACACCTGGAGGCATCCCATTTGTGCTTTTATGACTTATTATTGCACAAGCATTGGTTGTTTTTTAGTAACGCAAAACATCCTGCTCACTCGAGACAGTCAAACCATTTGAGACCAAAGAAGTTTTTGGACAAGAGGTGGACTAATTCCAAGTCTGGCGTTTTGAAGCAGGTTCAGTGCTGGCCCATTAAATGAAATAAGAAAAGGAAAATAATGATTCTGGGAGTGATGTCATTCCCAAGTTCAAGTTCGGACTTCCAAGATAAAAGGCGGCGCAGTCCGGCCGCTCTTTTATTTTTCGGTCTAATCCGAGATGACTGCATTTAAATCCCTCGCAATTAGCTAGCTCACAAAAACAAGGGGGCGCCCCCGAGGCAGAAGTGTGGGGGTGGGGGCACATGCTTGCGGGTGGCTCTTAATGCCTAACAGCCCCCACAGCAGTTGTTCCAAATAAAGCAACCTGTTGAATCCATGTCCCCCGCTGTCAGTCTTAATTAGAAGAGGCTACTCTTAAAAGAGGGGAGGCCAGCAATGCAATTAACGTGAAGGATTAGACCCTGCTGGCGATGCCATTGTTGGGGGAGAAATGAATAGTTGGCTTGCCTCTGTGACCCGACCTTGGCATTAACCCCCTGACCGAGCGTGGGCTTTGAATTCCACCAAGTCTTCCCGGGGAAGTCTGCGGCGTCGCGAGGGCAAACAAAGAAAAGCGGCCGTGTGAGGATAACGAGGATGAGCCGCGTCGGCATATGAAACAGGCCACGGACGCACGGAGAGGATTAAAGGCAAATATTTCCCCTGAGATACTGCTGTTAGTTTCCACATATTCTTGGCCGGTGGCTTGGTTGGCTTCAATTTTGGAGAGCGAGCGTGCTGAAGCTGGGCAGGCGTTGGTGAAAAAAACTTTTGCTCTCCATCTGTAGCTGAGCTGTGCCGACTCAACATTTCATTGAGCTAATTTCGGAGGGCTTGTTACCGTAACCCCTCCTCGCTTAGGGTTGTCCGTGAACTCCGACCTATGGGCCCGTTACAAGTAACTTTTTTAGTAATGGAGCGACAGTCAGATAGTCTCTTCCTGTTATTCCCTCTCTGTTGCAATGCTTCCTGGATCCTAACTGGGACACGCTCTTGAGGGGATGAATTGTCGTCATTTATGTTTACAATTTCCTGTAAAGACATCAAGTGCAATAGAAACATTGCTCTGGGATGAGTTTGGAAATTGTAATTTTCAGGTTCGAAGTGCCAGAATCACAAAAACATAACCTCTTGGACATCGTTTTAAATACTACTTTAGAAATGGGAACATCACTATTTTCAGGTGCTCCTTCTGTATTTGTACTGTAGCACTATTTTCATCACCATCATCATCAATGGCTGCATGGAAAAGTACTAACTGGCAGAAAAGTGTGATTAGTGTGCGGCTGACAAAGTGTGTGAGTGTCATGGAAAGCTTGTTGGAGCATGCTGAGGTCAAAGCTCGAATGAACCCTTTTTTCCAGTGTTGGAATTTTTCTTAGTTATTTTCTTTAAATAAGCAAAACAATCGTTAGTTGACTTGTTCAGGACAATCAGGGCAAATGACATTTCAAATATTTTTTTCCCAAAAGGAGCAACTGAAAATCTGATTGTTGTTAATAAACGCTGATTAAAAACAGTTGCTTTGCTTGTGTTAACCGTGCAGCTTTAGCACATCAGCTTGTCAGCACTAGTCAGATTTTCAGCAGTGGCGGCGGAACAGAAGGGATAAACGCCAATTAGGAAAAAAAAGAAGGTGAGTTTGGGTGAAAATTAAAAAGGCCACATTGTGACGCAAAGGCGAGAGTGACAACACAGACAGCCTTGGGCTCCAGCTGTTTGGAGGGAAGGGCCTGTTTCCATGGAAAGGCAAACCTCACAACTTGTCTTGTTTGGTCCTGTCCGTTGAGGCTTACGAGAGGGAGAAGAAAGGCAAAAAAAAGACAAGCAAGCTGAGACTAGCACCAAGCGCAATTTGATGCAAAACTAGCGAGGGCTGCTTCGAACGCCGCCAATCCACCTTGTAGGCAGTATTTAATCTCCTGGATTTACAGTAACCCGCAGCGCAAAGTAATCCAAATAACCAACTAAATATCTGGACAACACACGGCAGCACAATCAGCAAAGACGATGATTTCAATAATAATAAAAGGGGAAGGAAGTCTATTTATATTGATTTGCTCATCAAATTGAATTTAGAGAATAAATCCAGTGGCAGGATGCAATTTTGCCTCTTTGCTATTTAAGGACTATTAAAACAGATTCATAAATAACAAGGTAAATGAATAAATACGATCGAGAGATATCAAGAGTACAAGATCTGATAATAAATCCTTTTTTATAGCCAAGAAATGCCAGAACAAAGATGGAGGAGGGGGGGGGTGTTTTCCTCCTCTTACCTCACACCTCCATGTCATAAATTCAAGAGGAACATTAGAAATTGTGACATTGGGGAATATCACATCCGCAAAAGGCCATGTCGAGTGAGGCTTGGTGTGAAACTTTACATAACTCTCCCAAATAAGCAGACAAACCTGTGCTATTTTTGTAACTACTGCCAAATTTAAGAGCATCCTCAAGCTTCTTTATGGAGATTTGATGAAGTGTCAATTATTGATTACCTTGTATTGGTTATTTAGGGGCTGACATAGGAATCACGAAAAAGGATGATTTGGGTATATCATGTGGAGATAAAATAAACAACATCAGAGATTCTTGCAATCAATAAAAGCCGCTGTGATTACCTCCGACATGTCGACACCTCCACGTGAACAAGAGCCCTTCCTACCCTAAAATACGAGTCTGCAGTATTTGAAAGACATGCAGCTGCAGGAATTTCACATTTTGTGAAGCAAACAGCTGATAAGTTGTGGTGTCTACCGTCGTCTTTTGAATGTAACGACCATACATGATGGTGGTTGGTTCTGTCCAATATTCATTTTTTACTTACTATGTTCCCGTTTTAACTGAAGATTGTGAAGCTGTTCAAGTGTAAAAATAGTAAATTGAAAAAAAAATTGGTACCCCAGTACTCAGTATTTGGTGTCCATGTACCAACCACAGAGTAGAATTCGGCATTGAACAATTTATCGCGAACACAGGGCAGAATGAACTATCTTTATTTCTTCGTAGCACACTGCAGGAAGTTTTGATTTAAAGCACATGTATATCCTTTTCAACAAATTATGAAGATACATTTGGAATTAGGACCATGTTTTCTGAGAATAATCCATTAATGTAACTAGTGACCGCGATGACACAAACAGTTGCCGTTTTCAATGAGTGTCACATAAATCTGGGGCTAACTGTATAAACATCGATTTCAACAGTTCCCTTCTCCAGGGTGGAATGATCATCCATTGTACATAAATAATCTGATAACAATAATTTTGTCGTACAATTTTCCCTTTTATTTGGGGTTTCTCCGTGGAGAAAAGGCAGATACAACATGTAGTCCACCTTTTGTCTCCACGGAGAGGGCTACTCAAATGAAAAGAGGAACATTCACGTGATGCCAGGGTGGAAGGGAAGCAGGACAGAGAGCAGGACAACCAAAACAAGCAAGCGGCGAGCGGACACCGTGCTCGTCTCCCTCCGTCTTCTGGCCAGACTCCCATTGTCAAAACTGGCGGCTTCAAAGCACTAATTCATTAAACGCTCCAGCGGCCAGACACAAAAGGCTCGACACCGCTTTCATACTGTTTAAAAGACGTGCGGCGGCTTTAGCCCTCGGCCTGACCTTGGAGATATACTTTGCTGTTGCTGAATCTCATGAGAAAATCAACACGGGAGGGGTTGGCCTGCTCAAGTTGCTTTTTGAGGTTCCAGTTTACCAACTCCGTTTAAAAATCTCAGCAAATGAGTATTAGGTGACTGGTAGTGTTTGATGCATCGTGGGCGTTTACGGTCACCTGATCGTAAAGCTCCGATTTTAAATACCTGTCAATCAACACTGTTCTCCCATCCCTTGCAAGTCTCTCAAAATTTAGATTCGTTGTACTCTATTAACTCATGTTAATTAGTTTTGTGTAAAGGTTCCATGTCTTCTTTTCATATGACTTCTAAAGGCATTTCGTGTTAGGTGGTCTTACCTTTGAGGCCCTGCGTCGATCGGGGCATTCGGGGTGCTGGCACACCACCCAGTCCTCCTCCTGAACAGGCTTGTCATCTGAAACAAAACAAACATGTGACACCACAGGCAAAAAAAAAAAAGACTTAATTACATGAGTTTATTAACACTCCTTTTTTGGTCAGGCTGTTGAAAATATGGCCAGGACTTATCGCCTGAGTTTATAGTATGTATGGACAATGTGGAGGAGGGAGTTGGGCAATGGGGGGTGACCAAGCGGCAATAGAGAGCAAAGTGAGACAGAGTAAACACAAGCCATGAGGGACCGAGTTGGGGAGGGGGGCACTAATGGGAAGAGATCAAAAGGACATGAATAATGAGTGACAGGACTGGCGCAAAATGGAGCAATGGAGTAGAAAGCTTCATCCCTCTTTTTTTTTTTTTTTTTAGTGCACTCACTCCATGGTCCACAATAACAAATCACTCTTGTCAAACAAAGCTCCGAAAGCTACTCCGCTCGTCACTATTGAGCAAGTGATTAAAGGCCTTGTTTATGTCTTCAGCTTGTCCGAGTACATACGGTACACGAGATAAAGACATGATAGAAAAACACGGGCATGTTTATCCATCCGCCTGTTGAATGAGGCCCCTCGTCGCGTGGGGGGTGGTCACAATAGGGTAGTGTCACCTGTTCCCTTTCAAAAGAAGCCAACTATAACATTTCACCACGGAGTCTAAGAAGGTAAAAGGCACTTTGGAAAAGGTTGTTGTTGAAACATGAAGCTGAACATTTTCAGGCCAAGAGGAGAAAAAAAGAAGAAAAGACCCAAAGCCCTGTTCTGCATGGTAAGACTTTTTAGTCATCCACTTGATCACAGCTAGACCGACAGGTCAGAGGTCCTTGTGGGAATGGGGGAGTAAAACGGTAATTGCTGCAGACCTCATGGTCTGCGGTTTCCTGTGGACTTTTTCCCAGCTTCCTTGAAAAGGCACCAAATGTAAACCTCCACCCCAGGTGATGAAGAATTATTTAAAAAATTAAATGTATTCATCTATGGATGGCCATTAGGGTGATTTAGATTTCTTAACAATGAATTGTTCAATGGAACGAATCTCGTTAAGATCGTAAAACTTGCATTCTCTATTTTTTTTTATACACTGCGCCCCATCTTCCCGTTGACTTCCTCATATCATGCTGACGTTCCATCTCACACTTGCACTCTCTCTCTCTCTCTCTCTGTCTCTCTGATGAATCGGAATTCCTCAACTCAGCAGTGCTGATGAAGTCAAAAGCTAACACAAGCTATACACGGATACACACGTGACAGTGCACAAAGAGATGGCACACTAAAGAGACAGTGGACAATCTCTCTATGCCGCTCGCTGCAAACTGAGGTATGTGCCAGTTGGAACTAGTCTGTTTACTTTTGTACCAAACAAATGGCAAACACACATATACGCTATGACTTGCGTCCTTATAACTTCAATCATGCGTTGCGCCATACAATGCATTCTGGGTGCCGAGTGGCTTTACTGTCATAACCATAGATCACTGACGTGATAGAAAGTGGGTCATGACCATGTTCACATTAGCATTAGCAGCTAGTCATCAATCACAGCAAAGAGTTTCACAATGGGCGGGGGTCGCTGTCTTGGCCTGTACTGGACATTTGGGTTTGGTCTGTCCACTATTTTTGAAAGTCTTAATCTTATATTTGACTTGAACATCATCCCACTTCAAACATAAGGCGGACATAGATGACTCATTTGTTACGTGTGGCAAAGACAACAACTTTAGTAGACATCTTCATTAATTGAGAAGCCCAATAAGCGTTGTTGTCCCATTTCCGTCAAATTCCCTCAAATAATTTCACGTTTGCAATATGTTCTTCCATTCTTGGTTGGCAGCAATGGTGCTAGATTGCTAACACCCTTGCTACCCGTGCAGCCACCAGCTTGCATCAACAAAGCCAGACAAACGATGGGAAAAAATAAAAGGTAGATATATCGTCAATTGTCCATTGATGAGGGGGGAAAAATATCTACCAAAGTTGGGCTGTCGTTTGGCTTCAGTTTTCTCAGGAAGTTCACTCCAGTACAAGCTACCTCTGCCTAAGGTCATCTGAAAACGTCAGGCGTATATGTTTCAGCGCCAGAAGCTGTGACAGGAGGATGTTATGCTGTCAACCTTTTCCCATATGTCCATGAGGAATGTTAAGAATGCCACACGCAACTTGATGACGTCTCACAGAACATGAGATGGAGCAAGCTCAACCCCCTTTCGTTTGTATAATTGTCAGCAGAATAACAAAAACATCTGCCGATATTTGAGAAGGGTGAGTGATAACAACAACAGTGCAACTGCAATATTACACTCTGTTCCTTCTATGGTGCGGGAACCCGTAATCTCGTCAGTGTGTCCTCACATAAACGGCAATTTGTTGAAAAAATGTCAACATTGCAAAGAAACAGATTTACAATATTCCATCCAGGAATTACCTGGGCCCACAAAAATAATTGATTAATAATGCTTTCTTACCTGCCACTTAATGTCCATCTCTCAGGATTATCAAAAAAGTGCCCTCTTCTATAGACACTTTTAAAAATCTGTTAAATTTGTTTAGGCCGAATTTCAGTCGGATCTAATTCTTTTTTGTTTTTGCGTGTCATGTTTGTGATTTAGTATTTTGCCCATGGGAACTTGCATGATTTTCACAGATCATGTTTTTAAATCGCAAATGCAGACAAATGGCTAAAACTGAGGTTTGGGTGAAGATTTGGGAGAAGATGCACCATATAATCAAATCCCAAAAATGTAATAACCACAAACATCAAAAGATATTTTGGATTAAGAACTTTCCTATCCAGTGGTTCAGTCCCGCACATGCGACTTGCATGTGCTTTCTTGGTTCCTACATCTGAGAGGACCCCCTACCGGGTCTCCCATCTACATGCAATATGAAGCCACAGAACAACCAAGTGAACGGTGTTCCACAGATGGGAGGACAAGTTCCACGTTGAAAACTGCTGACAAATCAAGTTGCATTCAATGTATTCACTCATTTTTGGCTAATCACATATTTCAGTCACCACGTTCAAAAGCACTCACGAGGAGATTACGGCATAGCCCAAATATCTGAGGGTATTTGTGTCACAAGGTACAGTAAGAGGACAAAAGCCAAACGATTATGGAACAATTTGCCTTTATATAATACAGTCTGCCGTAAAACAGCAGATTTTAGCAAAATGAAGGCGTTGTCATTGTTGACATATTATCGTAATAAAAACTCTGTTCTCCATGGGGCCTTTATACTTTATAGCAGGGATTGTGAACCTGTGGTTCCTGGCCTTCTAGTGTTCCGTGGCTGTATTGCAGGTGGTCCACAAAATTGGAAAAGGAAGATAATTGTAATTTTTTTTTAATTTGATGGATTATTTAGACTTGATATATTTCCCAGCTAATTATGTGAGTCATTCACCCATCCAAATTATGTCAAATGCAGCCAATATTCCCAAAATAGACATGCAGATGCAAATAAATAGCCTATATAGGTCTACCCTCCTTCGGTGGAAAATAAAAGAATATTCCGCCAAAGCAGTGGTCCCCGAGTTGCTTCTTGGTTATAATGGTGGTCCCTTGGAATAAACCTGTTGAAAATCCCTGCTTTATAGGTCCATCATAGGACTACATGGATATGACAAAATCAAAACCTAGACAATTAATCAGACCCTCCAGGGTGTCACTTTCATGCCTTTTAATTCAATATTGCATCCACCAATGTCCTACGACCAAAAATAACAGCAAAAAACATAGAAAGCAGCATTCAGTTGAGCTTTAAATCTATGAAATATGCAATACTGTGGTCAAACCAAACCAAGCTGCCAAATCAAAATGAATGGATGTCGAATGTATGTCACATACAAATGACTGTCAGACAAGCATTTGGTCAACAGGAAATTTTCTTTTTTTTAAGTTTACATAGCGGTAATGTTGGTTAACCAAAGCCTGTAACGAAGAAAAGCGTAGTCTTATGTGACGGAGAACTCTTCTGTGTATGTGTGTTGTGCGCCCATGTAACCTTGGAACTCGAATTACAAATTCAAAAAGCTAAATGTGGACAGAGAGGTTAGAATTAAAAATGCACTGATCAAAACATCTCGATGACACATTCGTCTGCCAAACGGCTTCGCGTCAGCAGCCACCGTCGTTAAGATGGCTGGAAAGTTCCAGCGTTTTCAGACTGGCTTTCAGGGTGGTTGAGGAACATTCTTTCACAGGCCAGTGTTATCACATCCCTTTCACTAATAGCGTGGATGAGGAAGGGCAGCGGAAAGTGACTGCCCCCGGGTGCCACATCACTCCCCAAAAAAACTGAGACAGGATACACAGAGGTGTTTTGGAGCAGCTGTGCACTTTTTTTAGGCAGTAAATATTTCCTCAGTGTTTTCTCTTTCTTTTGCATTTATGTGGAGTGAGGTGGCTGAGTAATTCCCAGTGAAGCAAGAACTGGTTCCGTGATGAAAGTGAAATACGCTCCTCAAAATAACAGTGCTGGTCAAAAAGGGGGGGGGGGGGGGGGGGGGGGGGGCAACACAAGAAAATGAAGTCATGTCTATTACAAAGTGTGGCATCAAACAATAAATTGCGCAATAATCGTGCAACAAATGTCTCGCATTAAACTGACAACAGTGTTGACGGGTATAAAACATCGGAAAAAGAACAGAAAAAGTGGAGCATTGACCACACTGTGGGATGACGCACAAGTTTTTAAAGACCAGAAACGCTTACTGACGCAAGCCTGCCATTTATGCAGGCTTGGGACCGGCACCGGAGATTCCTCATGGCTGGGTGTTGGCTCAGAACTGATGACAGTGCTGACTGATGCATCAAAAGACAACACGGTGGAGCGCAAAACCGACCGATGTCTAGACCACTTGCAGTTTTACATCATCCATGTTTTTCTTTAAATCTGTTTGGTGGTCTTGAATTTGTTCCGAATTTGGAATTGTTCACAAATAAAAAAGATCCGTTGCTACTACCATTCCAACAAACTCACTCTAGGATTAGTTGGTGATCTTACCGCACAGATCATGGATGGCGTCTAGGGATGACGACCAGTAGTAGCGCTCCATTCCCACTTGGGAGCAAGACGATGTTGGTGGCTCCAACTCATAAGCGCCGCGCTTCTTCCAATACAGGAACATTTTGCTGACTTCCACTGATTGACTCTATAATTATTCATGAAAAGGCAACTCTTTAAAGGATGCTATCAAATGAGATATGACCCAGGCGAGAGTGGCCTGTTGAGTTTCTGACCAGCCTGTGGTTTCTCCACCAAGATGAGTTCATCTTCCAAAATAAAAACTTGCCAGTTCAAAGTCTGCCAATAGACTCATTCCAAACATCCACCTGCACGATGATCTCATGCAGTCTCGCCGCCAAGCTTCTTCTTTCTACATCTCTAGGAGACCGGAGACGCTCCTCCTATAAAATTGAGTTCAACTCTAAACGAAGCAACAAAAAAAGTCCTCCTCCTGTGGAGACCACCAGTCACCACCTTGTCAGACTCCTCAAAACCATTGGAGTGATTCCTTCCGTCACCGACGCTCTCTCTGAGACTCGACCGTGTCTGTGATGGGAGTTTCGCCAACTGTAAAACATTTGTGCGAGCCAAGCTGCTTGTGTAGGACGTCTCGACCGCAGGGGGGCTTTTAGGGCCCACGCAGTCAGACAAGTGGTGCATTCATGAAGGGGTGAGAGATGCATGCTGGGGTAGTCTGGACCCATGGCTTTTGGACCTGACCGCACAAAGATCTCTTTTAAACACCCATCCTACATGCACTACTTTGCAGTATCTGCAAAGGGCTTATATTCTGCATTAATTTATGGCTTTGCCCTTTAGCTGGATTCAGTTCTATCAATGAGCTGCCTTCTGTGTGTGTGGGAGGGGGCGGGGTAGGCTTACATACTATGCACAGATCAATATGAAAGGTAGGGATGGTGATGAGCACACTGATAAAGTCAACACAGTCAAAACAGTGGCCAGGGGTGGGTGGTAACCCATTCGATTCATTCAAGCAACTTTGGAGATAAAATGTACCAGAGTAGTTTTGATGCACTTGAGTATGTATGTTAAGAACAAAGGGTAGATGTTCCCATTTATATTCAGCTGTATTCTTTATTTTTTTATCTATTTCTTAATTTATTGCTTGTGAGATTGATTAGAAGTGTCAAGGATACCAAAGACTTTTGCACAGATCCTTGAGGACTGACTCACTTCTGTAGCACATCTAAAAACGGGAGAAGGAATAGTGCGAGATTGAGTCTGGCCGGGCCGAGAAAAGGGAGGGATGCAGTCACATGTAGCAACCAACATGTCCAATTTTGGGATGAGAAATTAGAGGGTAGGATGAGAGCCGGCCTTGCTGCGCGGCTCTGGGCTTTGCAGACATGTGGTAATCATCAAAAGCAGCTTTGGGCAAGAAGCTTCCCTTTTAATGAAGCAAGCAGATGTGAAGCATGAGAACCAATATGCCAATACAAGGGCCAATTTCCACCTCCTGCAGAAACAAAGGATGTGTGTGTGTGTCTGTGTGTGTGTGTGTGGGGGGGGGGGTGCAGAGGAGATATTAGACAACCTCGCTTTCATCATCAGGTCACCCTTTCATAATAAGACTCTCCACAAACAATGCACCTGCATGTTGCAGACATGGCATTTACATCTGGATGATCTCATCCTCACAAGGTTTGCATTAGAAAGACAAACCCACGTCACATCCACAAAGATTTTTTTTTAACCCAGTACTATACTACTCTCTTCGAGACATTTGCTGCCTGTCATGTGCATGCTAAAGCAGCAGGTGGCGCTCTATCCCCAAGATGAAAAAAACATTTTTGCCATTGTTTTTTTCTGGAAAATATGTTATATAAGTTTCATACAGCAAAAGAAAGAACTGTCAGTTCTGATAAGTACCTGGAGATGACTAACTATATAAACTTAACTGTGTGTTGCTGCGAAGGCTCATCGTATTTAAGAATTTTAAAAGGGTGCGATCCAGTCTGATGCCAGAGGGAGTGCACGGTGCTAGTCCATGCCCGTTATGTAGGTTATAGTTAGCTCGGCAGACCATCAAAGGCACAAGCAATAACTTTTTACCAGCCAGCTCAGATCCAAAAAGAATAAAAATAGAAATAAATGACGTATTTTATTTGATCTAAATATATAAAACGCTCTAAACCTTGGCTAGCGGCTTTGCAGGGATTCTTCTTTTATTGACAGTATCATGTGTTGCCCATTGTAACCAAAAGCAGCTCAAATCACGCTTTGTCATGCTTCGTTTTGTGTTGAATTTGTCACCCTGCACACACTAATCGTATGCTATTGAAAATATTTATATGTCAAGGAACTTTTTTTAAGCACTCCAGCTACAAAGGGATTTATATGTCCGCAATAAGAGACCAAGAAAAAAAAAAAAGATTTGTTCCCTTTCATTAACATATTATTTATTAGTAATCATTAATGAGGGTGTCAGGTAGTCAAATTTTCTGATTTTTGCTACCATTGTTCAGTGCGTTGGCACACTTTGATTCTTAATTCTTGATAGCAATTGTTTTTATCAGGGTGAATGCTTCCAACTTTCACCTGTGAGGACTGTTTCAGGGAAGTCAACTATTTCCTCCAACAAAGCAAGGTGCAAAAACAAACATAGTATGCCACATGGATGATTTAGGTCCGGAAGACCAGGCCCGTTGATATAACCGACAATGGATAATGTCGTTCCAAATTCTTAAAGTCTGTGTTGAATAAACATACCTTAAATTCCTCGAAATACCAAGTTAGCAATGATATGATATGGGAGCTAATTTTGGATTGAAGCAGTTTGGCATGCAGATCTGATCAAAAAATAAATTCCGAACACCTCTGGGACAAAAACAACACACCTGCTTTTCAGATATTTTTAAGTGTAGTCAATCTACATGGCACAAAAACAAGAACAGTGACTTTAAATAGCAGTGACGGGGACAAAAGTGAAAGAGGAGCCCCGGGAGTTAAGATCCGCATACACTAGGCACCATGTTTGGGAGAAAAGAATGATGGGAAAAGGCACACGAGAGACGAGTGTGTGTGTGTGTGTGTGTGTGGTGGTGGTGGTGGGGGGGGGGAGCCTCCAGCTGTGACCGTGTTTATGACGGTGACTTCATCACGGAATAAACACAGAAAAAAAAAAAATGACACTACAGTGCAGAGTTGACAACACTGCCTGCCTGCAATCTGATGGGTGGCTCACGTGAGCCGAGCGCAGCTCATATAAATTCCATCAAATGATTATTAGCTATTTGAAGTCATTCAAGAAGAGAGCAATGAGAGCAAGCTATTTTAAATCCTTTAGCTTGGTCAATAATGTGTAAAATTAAATTAAAGTCACAATTTTGTTGAATGTATATACAATATATTTTGGCCACAGACATAAAACAATAAAATAAGAAAACATTAGTTGGGTGGTAACTAACTGCAACTTCTTGTACCAAATAAATATGGCTCAGGACAATAACAAATGTCAGAGATTTTTTTTTTAATATACTGTATATATATATATATATATATATATATATATAATATACATGCAAACACACTAAAAGTATCATTTAAAATGTCTAAAATACAACATATGTCCTGATTATGGGCAAACAACAAAGACAGGTTGACTGAGCTTTACGGTATCTAGAAATATAAGCCATAAAAGTGCAGTATAGAAACGTATAGATGACGTTAGTCCTGAACAAAAGAGAAAACAAGACAATGTGACCTGCCTTGGGATGAAAAAGACGAGAGAAAGGAAATTACTGTCGAGCATAAAGTAAAACAATGGAGGAGGAAGTCTAAACTGTAACAAGTCACGTGGCGGGCCAGAACCCCCCCACACACGTATGTGGACGTAC
Organism: Syngnathus floridae; assembly: GCF_059516105.1. Classification (NCBI taxonomy): domain Eukaryota; kingdom Metazoa; phylum Chordata; class Actinopteri; order Syngnathiformes; family Syngnathidae; genus Syngnathus; species Syngnathus floridae. Next base: position 18,549,514 of record NC_142414.1, on the reverse strand, counting down.
GCACGCACGCATGCAGACAGACAGACAGACAGACACACACACACACTTCATGTGCTCACCTGAAAACATGAGCACTCGTGACTCCACAAGTTGAAGTTAAAGAACTTTCAAGTCCACTCAGAACAGTCTGGCCCAAACCCTGTGTACTATAATGGCACGCCAAGAACCACTACTGAGAAGATAATTGCTTTGATAAACACAATCACTCGGTCTGAAGTTTGCGAGGGGCAAAATTCCACTAAAGTCAAGCAAGACTTATTACTTTTACACTGTTATACTAAGAGAACTGTTTATTTCCATTTCTATCATTTCCAATGGGGATAGACTGTTCACACATTGGAAAGAGACACGGTGTCAGCAATTATGACCGAGATTGTGTTTCGTATTAGTGTACTGACTAAAGTGGAAGAATTATACCAGTGGAACAAAGGTGGTCTGCCAACACTTGCCCGATGCTTGGGGAGACCTTCCGGAGGTAGACAAGAAACTTTTGTTTGCTTTTTGGACGCTCGACAGAGACCAGACAAGACATCTGGCTCCAGATTAGACCAGTGACTTTAAAACCAACTTAAGACTCCAGTGGCCTGGAACACTGAAGGCCTCCAGACTCAAACTATTAAGACTGCTAAACTTAAACATTGTGTTAACGCTATGAACCCGTTGACTGCCAGGAGTGGCAACATGTGAAGTCGAGTGACGGTAGGGAGAGTTGAAACATTCAGATGGCTATTAGGAGATGAACCGATCTCCCCTCGTTGCACAGTTGTTGTTGCTGTTCCGGCATAAAAGGCATACAGATTCGCCCATTCTGCTTGACCAAGCACCCAAACAGGACAGGTGGATTCAGAGAAGGAAAGAAATCGATAGGCAGCTGATCACACGGTAAATCAAATACATTTTGATTATCATTTTAAAACTAGGCAAAAAAAATAAGACAGAGCCACCCAGGTTTCAGCAGCTACCCGAAAGTATAGAAACACTGTCAAACAACTCGCATGCAAAGATGCCAAAATTGCAGGCTCCAGAAGTGTCAACACAGAGCAGACATAACATGGAAGTAAAAAAAACATTACATAACCTTTATACAGCATTATATTCACATTTGGAAGAAGCCTTGTTCTAATAAGATTCCATGTTTTTTTATTTCCTCCCAATCGTGCCACTTGAGAGCCCCCCCAAAAAAGCAAAAACGCAATTAGGTCACTTGTTTTTTATACTGTGTACAGTGTTTGGGCTTTGTACCGCCACTTGCTGTTGACTGAAAATGACATCACAGTGCCTAAGGGCTTAGGGAATGAACAAATATGGCTCACCTGTTTTCTGAGTCTGGTCACATGACATTTGCAAGCTAAGACACTGTATGTGGTTGTTTTTGGCAAGTGGCAAAACAATCGTAAGATAGATAAAAATGGGTGGATTTTGCTGCTTAATTAGTATTCCACAAACACAATATTAATCAGAATGCCACGTTTAGACTAGTGGTGGTGCATAGAACATATTGTAAAGATTTTTTTTGATTTGACTGCCCATTTATTGTTCATCTAGTTTGTTTAAGTTTATTCACTATGTTTTCTGAATGTTCAACAAGAAATTATCTATAAAGTTTTGTCACAATATTTTGTGAATGTTCAACAGATTCTCTGAATGAATAATTGTTATTATTTTGAAGTATGCATATTGCCTCAGTTTTCATACGATTCAGAATTTAATATTAGTTGCTGTGGTGACCGAATATGTTATCAAGCGGCACGATCTAGCTGTTTTTCATATAATTTACTTATGCTAAACTGGATTTCACAGTACTAGTTGCTTTCATGATGTCATGCATCACAGTTTGACTGGCTATTTGAGTTTATTATTATTATTATTATTATTATTATTATTATTATTATTATTATTAATTTGTCTACTGTATATTTTTCCATTTTATTTTGCGCAAAACCAAATTTGCACAATTTGTTGAATTTTGTTTTAACCTGTCTTATTTGACTGCTGTCTCCTCCGCAGCCAAGTCGGCATTGCAAATGAAAATATATTCTAATAGCCTTACATTGTACGAATGATGAGTGAATCTTCAAATTAGATTACATTAAAAAAAAAAACAGTGTACGTTAATGATTGACTCCGGCACGTTCCACTTGACGTACAACATAAAAACAAAAATTTTCACTTACTGAGCCTCAACTTGAGTCCGAGCCAGCTCCGCGGAGGCGACTTGTGCAGGACTGAATTCATGGTCCACTTGTTCGGAACCATGGAGGCATGCAATCCTTCGTTTTTGGTGGTCCTGTGGTGATTTGGTGGCAACGGGGAGCCCACGCTGGTTCCCAACAGGTTCGCGTGCCGCCGGCGGTGTGCTCGATGCTAATTGCTAATCACCCGGTAAATTTGCTGAGCGGTCCGGTCAAAAGCGCTTCCACATTGTCTTTCACACTGCAGCTGAAGCTCCGTTCGATTCGGATCTCACATCACGCCGAGCGCGTGGAAGGCAAATAGTGTTGTTTAAGCCACCCTGCGTCTTCACGTCAACTACAAAACATACAGTCTGTCCTAACCTGGTACTTAACATTTAAAAATTAAATGCTCCTCGGTGAAAACGCCGTTCGTTGGACTTGGCGTGTAAGTCTGCTGTCCATAAGGGATAATACAAATTAATGTCCCCGGTGGTGTTTTAAAGAAAGCGAATTTACTCCGAGAACTTTTAAACAAAGTGCAGCTCCTTTTTTAGCATCGTGCCTCCCCCTCCAAACATTCGCCGACCGCCTGTCTGCCTTCCATTCATCCGCTGAAGCGATTTGCTCTGCAGTGGCAAGTAAGTGCCCCTAGGGACGCTAACTCGCAGTGAAGAGAAGATGGAAAACTCAAGTTACAATACAAATAAATATTCATAATACATAATTTATGCCTTTTAAAACGTTATAAATATAAACAGTCCATAATTTCAAATGATTTTGTTTCAAGGGATTTACATGGTATGCAGAACTGTGAGAAATTTTAGGCCTCCATTAAATGTATTTTAGGCTCTGTCGACCATACTGCAACCTGAATGTCATTCACTTAAGCATAGCGCTCTATCAAGGTTAGACTGTTATGTTAGTGTTATAGAGTTTCTGTTAGCAGACTAACAGACGTTCCGATTCATGGCTCTTTCTTTGATGCCATAGTAACGCAAAAGGTTTTATCCGGATCATGTTGTGATGTCATTTTCAGGCGACAGAAAATGGCAAAATGGCCACCCCCTAAGATAAATGCAAACAGATGATTAACCCTTATTCCACAAATGCAATCAGAGTGCCACAGTAGAGGCATATATATATTTAGGATAAGATATATTTGGTGTATTTTTGCTCTTTAAGTTAAGTGTTAAATGAAAGAACACATAAGGAACCTAAGGTACATAATTGAGGTACTTGGCACCCCTGTTTGTAACTTTTTAGCTGGGCTATTTAAGTTTAGTTTTCATTTTAAGTTTATGAATTATTTAAAATATCGAATTGATCAATCTGTAGATTACAATGCTAATGAGTTGGGAAATTAATTAACCAGAAAAACTGTTATTTGATTGATTGATTGATTGATTGATTGATTTAAAAACTTCAAAATTATTTTCTGTTATACCCAACCCATCCACCCACTCCGGGAATATGAAAACATTTCACCTTCCCCAATTCTCCTCGCATGGAATGGCTTTCATCAGACCTTTGTATTGTTTAACAAAACCCTGAAACTTATACTTCTCAGAATTCCACATACTTTGACAGATTCGTAGTACCACCATCCAGACCTTCTAATCGAGAAATGAGCGCGTTATGATTTCATTTCAACACCATTGCATTGCCTTTGAGGGAGGAAGTCGCCCCTTCCAACATGGCTGCCACGTAGGCACATTGGTAGCGGGGCTACTGGTTCCGGCACCGTATTGTGACGTAATTTCCGTCCGAAAACGCAACTCCGCACTCCTGCTCACAGTTGTGGAGTGACGAACAGTCTGGTGCGTACTCGAGCTGCACAAGCATCAGTCTGGCACTCAACTTGGACACAAGGATCTTCGTTCAAACAAATAGCCGAAGCCACGTCGTGACGTGAAGTATGAACTTGTAGACATTAAGATATTTAACGCGTTACCAAGTGGCTAACAGTGTTTTGCTAGCACCAGCGCAGAGGGAAGCTATTACAATATGTTAGCTGCTGTTTACATACACTGTTTACAGTCAATGACAGAAATGTGACAGGGTGTCTAATAAGTGTTGCATGACCTGATTTGAAAAAAATAAACTCAAGTCGATATCAACTAATAGCTGATGAGATCATTGTTTCAGCAAAATTAACATAAGTGGAGAATGCTTCGCACTGCAGTAATCTTTGTTAATTGACAGTAAACATACTGAAAGTTACATCAACAAGCAGCAACTCAGGTTTTGCATTAAGGGAGTCATCATCACAGTCCTGCTCAGTCGCAGTATTTATATTGGTTCGTGTTTAACTTTAAACACATCAGAGCATCAAAGTGGGCTGGGTGAGGGGTTCCCTGTGCTTGTTGCGGGCACAGCCAGGTAACGTTTGCAAAACTTGGACAAACCTTGAGACCGGTTCGCGTTCTGGGGTTAACCACAATAGCAGGTTCTGCATAGTGGGAATTTGCGGATATAATAAATGTTTAATAATACCTCTACTAAATGTCAATCTAAACTTCAAACTTTGCTGTTTCTGCGTTCAGCTCTCGATGGAGCAGCTCAGACGCCCGTCCACTGATAAGGAAGCCCCTCAGCAAGACGGCGCTGCACGGCACAACAGCGGGGACCAACAGCAGCTGAATGGGGGGTCCAGCTTTGGTTCTATGAGTGGACAGGAAAGAGGCACCAGGAAAGAAATAAGGAGCAAGTACAGAGACCTCATCGATTCAGTCCAACGTGAGTTGGTGACTTTCCAAGAGGTGGCAGCTGGCTTTGTTTATTTATTTTTGTGTTTTGGTCTTATGCTTGTACTTTTTTTATTTCAGAAAATAGAGAAGATTTACTGAGTCCATCTAACAACAAATTAACAGAGGTTTTGGAAGCGGCAGACAGCCTTTTTGAAAATGGTACGTTTCATTTTTATCTTAACTTTTCATATCATCAGAGCAGAACTTTTAAAGTAGACAAAATATTCCATTTTTTTTTTTTTCTTGCAATGTAAAATACCTTGTAGGCGTTTCGTAAGTGTTGCATAAATATCAATCTGTTGTACCTTGAAAAAGTGAGCAACTGTGTAGCGTGTTGTGGAAATTTCAGAAACAAGCGCATGGAGAGAAAAAGATGATCTGTTGTTTTCATGCAAGACGGATAAGCTCCTTCCTGCTCAAAACAGAGAAAAGCAAACAAATTATCTGCAGATAATTGATGACACAACCTACTAAGCATCATATGTTGATACAAGGAGAAGTTTTGCAGGATCGGGCATCTGCTGCAAGCTGATGGGAAAGCTTGTTGAGATGGTTCATTGCAGCGAAAGGTTGCAGTTGCCATTTCTGAAGTTCAGATGTTACAAGTTCCCATTGCCTCGTCAGCAAAACATTACATGATTGAGTTAAAAAAACAACAACAATCGTAAGCGTGAAACTCCGCTTATTCCCAATGTAACGTTTGATCATTTTCCGTGAAGAACATTGCAATGTCTGACAGCGGAGTTGTTTGACAGTGCGAGAGACGAGCGAAGCGGTGCTGGATTCCAAGTTCGTTTCCGTGGCTACGGACCTGAACAACGAAAGAGCCAGCCAGATGCGAGAAGAGGACAGTGCTTTTGACCACGCTGCTTTTGCTGAGCACCTTGTAAGTGATTCCACTATTTTGTCACTTGCATTCTATGATTGCTTTTATCCCGTCAACAGCTCTCCTTCATGGGTCTCAACCGACTGGAAAGTGGTGGGGGGGAGCAGAGCGAAGAGGAAATTGAAGGTTACTTGCCCAAAGATGCCTGGCAGAGACTGGCCCAAAGAGCTGAGGCTTGCTTTCAGACAGCGCCGACCTTCCACTACATGTGCGTGTGCCGATCTTATTCAGCTCACTGGATTAACCTGCATTAACTGCAAGAACTCAATGTGTTTATATTTTTGCACCAAAATCAATTCGCTCAAAATAACAATATTTTTCGAGTTTTTTTTTTTTTTCCTGTATGTTATTCCAAATCTGCTGCAAAATATCAGGTCAATTCACCTTGTGGTGTCTGACAGTACAAGACCCGATGTAAGTGCGACTAAGGCTTGTCTGCCCTCTAGCGGTCATCTTGATATTACGGTTTCCAACTCCAGTCAGCCCATGTCGATTTGTGGTTCGGCATCTGCAGATTATGGTGGTACATTGAGAGAACTATTTTTTCCAAGCTGTGCTTGGTGGTTAAATGTATCCCGTGCACTCCACGTGATGTCCTCTATCTCTCATCAGGTTGGGTTCCTTCCATGCAGAGCCGCCCCCTCCGAAGCAAAGGATAGTACGTCAAAAGAAAGCCCCTAGCAAGGAAGCAAAAAGGATCATGCCCACTCAGGTGACTATGACACATTTAGGCCACTATCTCCATTCACCAAAAATGATAAGGCACTCACTTTACATTAGACATCCATCAAATCACCACACAAAACCAGTCAAAAATCTAATATTGAATTAGTTACCTTCTGCCTTCTTGTGTTGATCTCACATGCACATATCAGCTGAAAAAGATGGAAGAGGCTGAGCAAGAAGCCACTGAGAAAGAAGTGGAGAGGATCCTGGCCTGCCTAAAAAGTTATCATCAAGATGACCGTGAGTTCACAGTTGACCACTCAACCTCTGTGCCAAAATTCACCGTGTAACACCACTCTGCTTCCGTCACAGCGACGTCGCCGATATCGTATTACGAGTTTGTTATTGACCCCAACTCCTTTTCACGCACCCTGGAGAACATTTTTCACACGTCATTCCTGGTCCGGGTGAGTTTTCTTAGCAATGAAGAATCCATATGAACGCTGAGCTTACCGTCTTGTGACTCCACACGTATCTTTTCAGGATGGTTTGGCACAAATTGGTTTGGATCAAGATAAGTTGCCTTGTATAGGTAAAGGACTTTGTATTGATTTGTCAGTTAAGAGGGCGTGTCAACGAAGAAGATTTTGTCGCGTCTTTCAGCTCCGATGGAGGAGGTGGTGATGGAAGGAGAAGCTGGAGAAAGAGAAAACTGTAATGCATCTATTGTTTCAATCAGCCCAAAGAGCTGGAAGGTGAGAACATGCCTTTTCAGAACATTTTCTCTTGAAAGGTCTCAAGTGGGTAAATAATACTGTTTTTGTCCTTGTTAAAAGAATACCAATAAAACCCAACCTAAATCAAAGTACTTGAGAAAAATGAAAACTAAAACTGCTAACAAAATAAAGGAGAGCTCAAATGAAAAGTCCTAAACTCTTCTTACGCGGTACCTGACAAACCATTTTTTTGCCCCTCTCATTTTCCAAGGAGCTCATCGAAGTTTTTGACATCACTGAGCCCATGATTCCGCCTCTGAACAGTCAGTGATGGACCAAACGTGTCACCGGGGACTCGATGGACTTGCATTTGTTTGTTACGAATTTGTTTCAATTTAGAATTTATATTGGAGATATTGTTTATATTTCAATAATAAGACATTTTTGTTGTCATGGGTGTATGCTAGATTGACTCATTTGATCCACAAAGCTAACAAAAAGATCATCATACAAATATATACAAAAGAATGTAAATAAAGCTTATTTATAATGAGCGGGGGTTAGTTTATCAGTTGGTACGTTTCCTTCCACTGTTTAGTCTTTGCCTTCAGGCTGCACTGGAATTATGACTTATTTGTTTATGTGGAAAAAAAATACTTGTAAAAAGTCCAGTAGTGGAAGATTTTCTAGGACAACCAACCATGGGATACTGGTCCGTGGGTCACATTACTTTTGATATATTATTTTTTTATTTGAAAAATATCTTGTTTTGAAAAGTGACCAGATTTTTTCTTTTACATTGTTACATCAGAATATAACTGACTGACTGGTTGTGCAAAAGTAGCTGCAAACATGAAAAATAAAATATAAAGAAAAATAACATACATTTCATCATGTCACTTATTTCACTGATGTGATGCTCGCTGTATACCCTTAATATATACCTGCAAAAAAAAACAAACACTTAAACAGCACAACGTAACTTCAAGTAAAAACTGATCAGTAAGTCATCAAACAAGGTTACAATCACAACAACACTTAACTAATACTTACCTTTTGTTTCTTTCTCGACTTCACACATTTAATGCAAACAGGCAGGGTGTGTTTCTTGCATATGAAGTTACCACTTTTGAAACATTGACTTGAAGCTCTTAGCGGCTTTGCATTGGCTACGTTGCTTTCGCCTGGTACGGGCTGCTTATAAATTTGGAGTCTTTTAATAATGGATAAAGCTGAATATCAATTTGGAGCGCTTTATGAGTGGGATCTGATTGCAGAACGGAGAAGGGTCACTTATGCTATAGACTAGAGGGATAATTCCAACCATCCCCGGATGCAGCACTATTCGCCGCAGTTATAAATTTAGCCACCGGCGGCCGTCACGTTGCTACTCGCAAAGCGCCTTAACTTGGAATGCGTTCATTTTTTTCTGAACTGATCGCCAGGCTATCGCAGGGTACCACATAGACAACCATCCAAATTCACAATCACATCTAAGGACAATTTTGAGTTCCCAACTAACCTACCATGCATGTTTTTGGAATGTGGAAGGAAACCGGAGTACGCGGAGGAAAGGGGGAGGCACAGGGGGAGAACATGCAACCTCCACACAGGAAGGATGGAGCCAGAATCGAACCATATGTCTTTATCTTCTTATTATTCTATATCAAATGCTGCTTCAATGCTTGTCCTAGCAATAAAAGTAAATACTGCAAATCTGAACATTCTTTTCTGTTTTTAATATGACACCAGAATTCAAATGCAGTTTTGAAATGGCAGTGGTACAAAACAAACGTGTTCTGAGAGATTTCTCTCCTGAAGAGCCCACCTCAGACTTGATGTTTAGGGGGCAAAGCACTTGTCGCAACATCAGTGCATCTGACTTGATCTCTGCAGGCCTTTGAAGACTCGCAGCTTTCCAGCGCCCGTCAGCTCAAAGCTGTACTCCGACGTGACGTAAGGCAGCTCTCCCTGGAAATCACCCTGCCCCACAAAGTTGCCGTTGTTAGTGTGTAGTGGTTGAGCAATTTTATCTAATAACCAATATATCAAACTTTTCAGCGAGTAGTCTAAGTCAGGCCAGTGTCTAACCTGCGTCGTCAAGATGCAGGAGGGTAACGACGTGGCTCCGAGAAGGAGACAATTGACCTTGCGCAGAACGGCAGGATTTACAGGCGTCAGTACAAAGTAGAGTCCTCGCGCCATGTCAATCCCCCGCAGCACACCTGCAAGATGAAAAACGAATAGCTTGGAAAACAAGAAGTATCAAGAGAGTGCAGACCTTTATTCTGCACACCCCAAAACAAGAATAAAATTGTAACCACACAGTACAGACTATTTTACACTTAAAACACGAACACAACAAATGAAAAGATTATTTTGTACCCAGGCCCACACAGGGGCAGATGGGGGCTTGGGACAGCAAAACCGGACCTCCTTTGCTGGTCACCTTCTCCGCCAGGACACAGAGTCCCACCAGGCTGGAGTTGGCGGCATAGAACATGTCATTGGGCGCCACGTCGAAATGGATCACACCCAAAGCCACATCTGTGTGGGGCACCTGCAGGGGTACAATAACGTCTATTATTTTATTATGTGCTTTGGAAGTGCAGTCCACATATTAAAATGTCACTTTTACATGAAAGATGAAAAGTTGAAGTGATGAAGCCAAAATTGGGAGACGGGGGTTCCTTATTTCTCAAAATCGTTCTCCCCGAATTGCTATTTGACGATTTAATCATATCTCTTTTAAAAATGATATTAAGATGTTCTAATGAGGAACATGCTATGTCTAAAGACTAATTGAATTTTCATTTAAAGTTCATGAAAATGTCAATAGAGAAGCAATAGAGAAGCTTGTTTAAAAAAAAAAAAAAAAAAGTGCACCTGGTAGGGCGTGAGAGAGTGTAGAGGTTGAACAGGTCCCGGATCAGCCGACTGCATCTGACTAAGATAGGCCAGCACTGACAGCTCTCGCAGCTCATTGCTGCGTTGGTGTTTCCTGTGCGACACAACAAATGTGCACGTGAACCGCTGATGTCACACCACAACGCCGGTGAAATCGCAACGCTGAAAGACGGGCGCTTACGTCGTCGTCCCTTGACAGCCGCCGAAGTCGGAATAAATAGTCATGTGAACGTAGGTGAGGGGTGGGCTTTGTGTGTTCTCGGTGAACTCGTCCAGCGCAGTTTGAGCGGGCGGGTGCGTTTGGAAGCCGTGGGCCGTCTTCAGAAACTCAGGGGTGAGGGCGGGGCATTGAGCGGTGCTGTCGGCGTGAGCCAGTTGGATGACATGTGAGACCGGGAAGAAGCGGAGCATGTCTACTAGCAGCTGCAGTCCAAAACCTAGAAATCGAACCCGCTATTAACATTAAGTGGATTAGGGGGGGGGGGGGGGGGAAGAAAGACAAAAACTTTTTCACTGACCTTTAACCCAGCCCATGGTATTGATGACAATGGGTGTCTCCCTGCTTGATGAGCGTCTGTGCCACAAAGACTTGAGGCTTTCCAGGTAGCGGCTTAAGTCAGACTGGCAAGACGACTCGCCGTAATAGACCATGTGGTCGGGGTCGCGCTGATGTGTGAAGGGGGGGCCTGAGATTTGATCATGCAAAGATTACAACAATTAAGTGCCTGCATGACGTCTGAACCTATTCAACGATTTATAATAACAAATGAACACAGTACAAGCGAGTTAAAATTTCATACCGTGGAACCTCTAAAGTCAAACACAATCTAGAAAGCAGCACGAACGAGATGAAACGTACCCAGCAGAGGTTCTCTGACAGTCAACAAAGACAAGCAGCCAGCCGGGGTGAACTCCGTTTGACCGAGGTCCGCTTCCAAATAGTCCACACTAGTTGTACTACACACACACACACACACACACACACACACACAGAGAGACACAATTGATCTTGCAATATCATTCGAGCATCCACGAACGATGAACAGGACACTTACTGATTTAGTAGCGTATTGATCACCATGCGGAGGTACGTGGACTTGCCGACATTTTTGGCTCCGTAAACGAGGACAACTGCACAACCGTCCATGTCCCCTGTGAGAGACAAACACAGACAAGACTTAAAGGTGATCTAAGACCACCGCGCCAAGGCTGAACAATAATGCCAGACAGCCTTAAACAAATATTATTGAACTGACAACCTTTATAATCAATTATCTCACCCTATTTTTGAACATTCCTTTTGCCCATGAACAAACACACAAATGCTCAAACCTCTGCAGGCACTGACCACCGCATCCAGGGATGCCCGGCAGCTGGGCGACACCTTCAGGCCCTCGATACTGCCGACCAGAGGAATCATCCCTAGACCGTTAAGGGGCGTGTCTGGTACGGCAGACAGCAGTTCCCCCTGTAAGCATAGGTTGGAGAGGAGCTTACACTCTACACGCACAACTAAATATGTTATGAGCACATTTTAGTTGATACAATAAACTCTTGCATTTTTGCAGTTTAGCATTTGCAAATGAGTCTAGTCACATATTTTACTGGGAGGTCTTATCTGTTTTTGCTACAATTCATCCATTGGCTGCCATTTTGTGGCACCAATGACTTCCAATTGTCATTATCTGCAGCGGGGCTCAGTCCCGATGATTTGCAAATCGGGGCGCTACCTTTTAGGGCAAAATCTGTGCTGTGTTTTCTGTCTACACTCAAATGCTCTCGTTTTGATCGTGTTCCCCCTCCACCCTGCTTACGGCTTCAACTCCAAAAGGAAATGCTGACACGGGGGTGTCATCTTACCATAGTGGGGTCAAACAGGGTACTGAGGTTGCTGAAGCTCGATAGGAAGCGTGTCAGCGGAATCTCCATGGGCTCCAGCAGGATTATTGAAGAGTTGGTGACAACCTTTTTAAGCAGCTTCTTCTGTGACGCTGCAAAAACAGGTGATAGAAAAATATAAAACACAGCTGTAACAACAGTCAGCAGCACTCATCGAGTGTAAATTTCCCTTGCGAGGTTGATTTACCTGCTGGAAGGTAATTGCACAGGATCTTTGTTGCCGCACTTTTGTAGTCTCTGCTGTCATCGCAACCCTCCGTGGCTGTGATGGTCAGCGGACAATGTGAGGCGGGAGAGAAGAGCGGATACGACTGCTGGCCCTCTTCGATGGTGAAGCCCATCACTTCCACGCGCCCGTACAAGCAAGTCAAAAAACACTTCCCGCGGAAACACAGGGTCTGAAAGAATGATGGACATGGTTAGAAGTAGACTTGATGGTAAAATTTCCTGTAGCGTACCTGTCCTTTTTGCATGACAAGTACTGCATGCTTCCTCTGGTCATCCCTTTCTGCACACTGATGGAGAGACTTCCCATCCAGTCGACATGGATGCTTATCCTCTGTGGCACCTTGCGTTTCAAGCCCATTCACTTGGACCGACTGGGAGTACTCCTCCCAGTCCTGAAACTCATCAGAATCCAGGCCCATGTTGCCATTTGTGAAAGACTTTGTCTGAGAAGCACTTTTCCCAGACACTGGCTTTGGCTTGTTCTTTAGTCTCTTGACAGCTGGCTTCTTCTTCATGGCCACCTTATGGTCCTTGATCACCCCAACCATGACAGGAGTGGAGTCGAGGTGAGAGGAACTAATGGGAGGCCTGCACCGTTTACCCCTCACATCCTTCCACTTCTGAGATGCGGCACTGCTCTTTGAATTCGTAACTTTCTTCGCCTTCATTATGCCAATGTTAGGTGGCTGGTGGATAAGCACTAACAAATGTAAACAAATCAAGAATGATATTATTTCTTCATAGAATGCAACCGAAAAAAAAGAATATCACAGTTTTGTGTTTTTATAACAAAGATAAAAGATCAATTTACCTTCAAACAGGAACCATCAGCCAAGAGAAATTAGCGGGTCTAGCTAGCGATACCTCGCTAACTTTGCATGGTCGTCTAATGTTCTTCGTCTGGCATAAAAGCAAACTGCAACTACGCCAATAAGAAAACCCACGGATTTCGAGGTTGCTTGGAACTCCTCGGCGACCACTTAACCACTTCAAATGGTTGATTACGAATCGTCTGGTCCCAAAGTTGTGGTTAGCCAGCTAGCTAACATGTGTACCAGGGAGCCACAACACTTGATTGAATGTAGATGGCCAACAATGATTTCCCCGTGATACTTGCCTAATTTGTATCGTGGAAGAAATACACAGAAACAATTCAGATACAAGCCCTCACTTTATAAAAAAAAAAAAAAAAAAGCTTTTTTTTGGTTACAATCTAAATACTGATGCAGTACATGAACCCCGACCATTTTATTCCGGAGGTCTCGTAATACGTCACGTCCGCTTTGTTTAAGGGGCCTACAAGACGCAAAACAAGGTAAATGGAGCTAGTTTGGCACTTTTACTCGAAAAATACCACGCACTGTCTACGCAACTTCAACGGGAAATGAATTTTGGTGAAAATTTTACAGATCGACGTTAGTTTCCTCATTCTTGTGGGAAGTCTTGAAATGCCACCGCAGCGTACCAGCCAAGCTAAGGGAGCGTCTAGAAAAATGATGCTAGGACGTAAACGTCGACATGCTAATAATTTGCACTACATTGTTCATCTCTATTTAAAGTTAATGTCCTACTTATTTTCACCGTAAATATTGCAATTGTTAGTTATAGAGGTTTATTTATATTTTGTTGTCCTACTTGTAGACCACCGTAGCGTGCCCCACTGGGCATCCTCCAATCGTATTTGAAATTGTAAATGTATTGGGGCAGTGTCGGTCAAAGTATGGCCAGCGTTGTTCTGCTCCACTGAGCATCTATTTGTTTGGATGCCCCCCCAAAGTCAATGTTTATTCGTTTTTATATTAATTTGACTTGGTAAAATAATTGATTAATTTAATTTATTATAACTTCTAACAATCTGAGAAATCGGTGAAATTGTTTTGCAAATATTTATAAATAATACAGTGAAACTGGACATGAATTTTATATTTTATTATAACTATTTTGCATATTTTTCTTACAGGATAACTTTTATTTAAATGGCATCTACGAATATGATATACAGTTTGCGCCAAAACAGCTTCGCTCAAAGGAAACTGTACAAACAGTAATGACATATATATATATATATTAACACCGGCGGTGTATAAACTCACTCGCTCAACTACTGCAGATATTTATGCGCTATAGAAAATTAATGCATGGATTTGAAGACTTCAAAAATATCTCACGTTGCTTTTGTTCCAGTGGAAATGCGTGTCACTGACCATGCACAGCGTGTCCTGTCTACCTTGAATCAGCAGAGGGCAGCAGGGAGCTTCTGTGATGCCTTGCTGAAAGTGACCGATGGGGTGGTCTACACTGCCCATCGTAGTGTCCTGGCCTGCTTTAGTCAAGTCTTTCAGGCGGCCAATATGGCCACTGCCTCACCCAGCGTGGAGTTCCACCTCCATGAGTGCTCCAGCGAAGGCCTCGAGCTGCTGCTGGACTTCATCTACACAGGGGAACTCAAGCTGGATCCGGGTGTCCTGGACAATGTGCAGAGTGCAGCCTCCAGTTTGTGTATCCCCGAAGCGCTCGCAATGTGTCAGCGCTTTAGGGACAAGCCAGTTGACGCCGTCTCTCTTGTCAAGCGAGGGCGAGGCAGACCGAGAAAGACAAAATCTGAGGACTTCTCTGTCTCTGGTGAAGACACAAACAAACTGACAGCGACTAAAGAGGAATCTGTCTTAGAGGGGGTCGGAAATGACTTGAAGCCCCCTGTCACCGCTGCGACTACTCGCTCGGGCCGTGTGGTCAAAGAGCCCAGACGGATGATCTCTGAAGAAGATGCCTCCTGTGATGTCCTGGCCAGTGAGGAAGCTCTGCCTCTGTTTTCAGAGCGTGCTGATGAGCAGGGTCAGAACTCTGAGCAGCAAATGGATCAAACTCAGGTAAAAAATAAACAGATACTTTTTTTTTTGGATGACCTCAATATCAATTACACGAAGAATCAGTCTTTCTCCCCCCCCCCCCCTTGCAGATTAGCGACCCGCCGAGCCACATGAACGATTCAATGGCAGTTGAGGACGAAAGCGTCCGTTTTGACTGGACTGTCCACGACTCTGATGAAGAATACGTACCCATCAACAAGTCCAGTCCCACTGTGGCATCTGCATCAAGAAATCGACAACGCCGCCCCAGTTTGCGCAAGAGCGGCGAGGATGAAACAGCGGACGGAGGAGAATCCGAGAACTCCGTGCACTGTCCTATCTGTCACAAAGTCTTCAAGAGCAAATATTACCTCAAAGTGCACAACAGGTGGGTGCCGGTCCCCAAATTCTCTCATGTCTGCATTGAAACGAATTCTGGTTTAATGCTGTTTTATGACCTGAAGATGTCATACTGGCGAGAAACCGTTTGGTTGCCACAAATGCGGGAAGCACTACTTCAGAAAAGAGAATCTTTTAATTCATGAGCTCAGGCACTGTGCTGCAACACAGGTGAGGTCAACATCTTTTTGTTGATTGTTTTTGTCCTATCGTGGGTCAAAAAGCTTTTTGTAAATCTATTAATCAAATTAATTTAATTTATTTACCTATAAAAAGCAATGAAACATATATTTGCATTCAAAAGTGTACTGTGTATTTTTCTGTGTTGAACTGGAGAACCGTATGACGTTTTTGCCACTCACTCCAGACATTCACGTGTCAGACGTGTTCGTCGTCATTTGAAGGAAAAGAGGAGCTGCGTGCACACATGGTCTCCCATGCTGAACAGATGCCCTACAAGGTAGCGCCAACGTCAGGGTGGCTTGAACCGAATGCTCATTTTTGACGTCTTGTCGCTTTTTCTCCTCAGTGTACACAGTGTGCTGAACAATTCATGTATAAGAAACACTTGACGTCTCACATGATGAAGGTCCACGGCCACCCCAAACCACATGCTGTAAATTGGTCTTTAATTTCTAGATTTGTCATAATTGCATTCAAATGAAAAGCCTAAAAAAAAAGGTTTCTCTGTCAGTGCCCACAGTGCCCGAAAACCTTCTGGACTCGCTACGAGCTGCGAGTCCACGAAGCCGCTAAGCACCGCGGGGAAAAGCCGTTTGTGTGTGAGGAGTGTGGGCACCGAGCTTCCAGTCGCAACGGCCTGCAGATGCACATCAAGGCTATCCACAGGTCGGACCTCACTTTTTTCTTTTCAAATAGTTTGGTGGATTGTTCCGACAGTCCCCCGTTAGTATACATATTCATATACATATAATACGTATACATATTTGACCGCACATAATTTGTTTTACGACTATAGCAAAAAATATTTTCCCCAACTACAAACCCCAATTCCAATAAAATTGCGACATCTCTGTAAAACGGGAAAAAAAACTGAAGACAAATCATTGTATTCTGCATTTATCCACATTTTACTCAGCACCCTGGCCGACTTCACTAAAATCAGAGTTTGTGTATTTCCGTTCAGATGACGAGCCAGTTTATTCTCATCATTCCCATTAAAAGTTCCCATGAGATCAGTTACCTGATCCACTTTCTTTTTCCTAGAAATGAGCGGCCCTTCCTTTGTAGCATCTGCGGCCATGCCTTTTCCCAGAAAAACAACCTGAACATGCACCTTCGCGTGCATAGCGGCGAAAGACCATACCAGTGTCACCTGTGCGGCAAAACATTCCGCACACAAGGTAACAGCTGTCCGAGTGACACGATTGTTGGTTGTGCGCCAAATTGATCCCGCTTTGCTCGGACGGCAGCCAGCCTGGAAAAACACCACCGCACGCACACGGGCGAGCGGCCCTTCCCCTGCGACGTGTGCGAGCAGCGCTTCACCGAGAAGGGCGCCCTCCTTCGCCACAAGGCCAGCAAGCACGAGGAGGGACGCCCCCACTGTTGCCACATCTGTAGCAAGACCTTTAAAGGTTAGAACACCGCCGGTGTTCCAGTGGCCCGAACAATGAGCAAATTTGATCTGATTTTCTTCGCTAGCCAAAGAACAACTGCGAGTGCATCTGGGTCGCCACAAGGGTATGAGGAAGTTCGAGTGTGGCGACTGCGGCTACAAGTTCACCCGACAGGTATGAGGCAGCATGGAGCTATGGGCAGAGCCTTCCACATTTCAGTAGTAAAGCACATCCTGCAAAAGTAATGGGACAGTTGGCTGCTTGATTAGCTGTTCCATGGCTAGGTGGGCATTCATGGCTGCGGCCAGTCAACTCGTTCTTATCTGAGATAAAAGAATCACAATGAATTGAAAAGTGTTTGGGGCAATATTATCTGGATTGTAGCTGAAATTCGTTTTCGGTCTCAGGCACACCTGCGTCGACACGTTCAGATCCACAAGCGGACTGAGAACTACAACCCGCGACAAAGGAAGCTGAGGAACGTGGTTGTGGATGAGCAGGATGAAGATGTGGGTGACTTTGATGCCACCAAACCCGAAGATGCTTTGTTAGTCACTCCAGAAGCGGTTGGCTCCGCAGCTGCTGGCGGCACAGAGTCCACTTGTGTGGTCGCTGTGGTGATTGAATAGAGAGTTTCAATAGTAAATGATAGAAAATATTTGAACTTAAAATCAGGACAGGATTCTTCTCATCTACCTGTTCCTTAATACAGCAATCAAGGACAATTGGGCATTATGGCATTGTGCTGAAAATATCCTTACCTGGGAAAAAATACTCAATATTTTCGATTTTAAATGCATGATTTATTTCGACATTCAAGGTGAATGCATCATGCTACTCTTGCTATTAAATATATTTAAATATAAAACCTCATGCATTTGTTTTCTTTGTAAAAAAAAAAAAAAAAGGTTGAGCACAAATTAACAATTAGCAAGAGGCTAACCAACAAGAAGCTTAAATCTTTCACTTCCAGCTAAGAAAATCGTAAACATAAGCGATAAATTTACATTGAGGTCAAATAAGAGAAATACATGGGCACGTAAATGTAACAAAAAGTTCCATGTTAGGGTTAACTGAGACCCCGTTGCACTTCCAGTTGGGACCAGCCGACCGAGGTGCAGTTCCTTAACGGACTTCACATCTCTGACGTTATGGTAACTAGTTGAGACTTACTCAACAGTGCCTCTGCTGGTTGTGGCCACAGAGTACATGCTATTTTGCCTTATTTGTTTCAAAGGTGCAATCATCAATACCACATTATGAGAATGTAATTATCATGCATACACAAACATATTAAATTTGCCATGAACACATTTTTAAAGGCAGGGAAGGTCCATGCACATAGGAAGCGAACCACTAATAAGCATTACTCAGGCACTGTGACAATTACATCATTTATGCTTCAGGGTAACAGAGTGTCAGTTTCGGAACGTAAACATTGTGGCATGCTTTATAAATATAGCTGACAAGCACATACTGTATGCAGCTCAAAATATGATATTCATGACTTACAAAATCATGTTTCTCAATGTTACCTTTAATCTAGCTCAATGACTGAGCATCCACAATTGAAATTAGAAGCATCAAAATAATAATAATAATAAAAAAAGTTTAATTGGGCGGGTGCTTCCAGCATGCTTCCAGGTAGGGCTGAACGATTTAAATAATCCATGAGTGATTTGTAAATGTGATTTGATTATCCATTCATCATACAGCCTGCACTGGAGGACATTCACAGCTAAAAAACAACAACTTAGAGTTGTTGTGATTGTGTTAGCTGAGTGGTTAGATAATGAAATTAAGTATTTTTCTGGTACCACTGGCCGCATCACTTCCTTGACTTAAAAATGCAAAAGATAAATTTCATGTTAAATGGAATTTTCTTTTTTTTAACACTATTACCCTATTTAATCAATCTGTTTTGCAGCTTCTGAATGATGATCATTCTGCCTTAGTCCAAAATGTTCTTAACAAAAAGCCTGCATGCTAGTCATGTTTTTCTTTTTGGATGTACATGACAACAGTTTCAAGCCTGAGAGGCTTGGATCCTCTTTCAAATCCATCAGTCACCAAAAGTCAGGTGACACATTCATGTTTCAGCATTGTGATGAAAAGTCACAGTCAACGAAGAGCAATCCAAAGTCAGTGAGCCGCGTTCACGTCCTGATTGACATTGTTGTTGAGGTTGTGTACAGCCTGGTGACGCTGGTGCCGGTGCAGGTGGATGGCATTAGCGTCCGGGGCGCCGACAGGCTCAAAGGCATTCGACACCAGAGGCATGAACTGTCGGAATATGCTGACGCTGCCGTGCCAAAAAGTGGGCTGAGGCAACCGGCCCGCGACGCTCCAGGTGCGAGTGGCTGGGTCATATGCTTCCACTACATCCGACAATTCGAACGTGTTGTCGTAACCGCCGGACACAAACAGTTTTCCGCCCAGCGCCGCCACGCTGCCTCCGACGTGAACCTGAATGGACAAAGATGTACAAGAAACATTTTATCAAATACTGCTAAAAATTTTTTACACAAACTACCAAAATGACAAGTACCAACATTAGAATTGCGTTAATCAAAAACGACTTTGATTTTAATCCTACAGACTTTCATATTGCAAAATTAGTATGTAAATTTTGATTCAATTAAAAAAAATGCATACAAAATGCTAAAGAAATGACAATTTTATTATGAAAGTAATTGTAAAAATAATTTCCAGGGAACATGTTTAACAAACAAAATATATGAAGAAGTATCCAAACCTGGTTCATAGGGCTAATCTTATCCCACTGGTTTGTCGGGGGGTTGTAAACATCAACCTCTGCTGAGTCATCCCTACAAGAAATGCACAAGTCATTTTTCTTCTTAAATTAAGAGTCAATTAAATAGAACACGAGTCAACTCTTGAACCCTTCCCAATTTGTTGAGTTTCAAACTGGTACGCATTGTCATTAGTGACGCAGATTTCTGCCAACAAGCCAGTAATAAAACCGATGCAGTTACACGAGCTATCTTCTGGAGTTGCTGAAGAAAATATGCCGCCGTCGCCCGTAAGAAGAGTGACTCCAAGTGACAATACACTCTGCTCTTGAGATTGACAGTTTCCTCCGCACCTGACAAAGAAGATGAGGCCGTTGAGGGTCACCGTTTTAGGGGTGAACGACCACAGCGGCAGCTGTCCGCAGTTGACTATGGACCAACGTTTGCTGTCCGGCTCGTAGGTCTGGACGGCCATGGTGTCCTCCCCGGCGAGACAGCCGATGGCGTACAGACGTCCGTTGCACGTGGTGGTGGAGCAGTTGTCCATGGCGTGTAGCATCGGCGGCAAGGCCTCCCAGCAATCCAGCGTGTGGTCGTAGCGCTCGGTGCTGTCCGACGCCACCACGTACAGCTGACCTTTCAGGACGCACGAGCTGTGGTACTCGCGCGCTTTCAGCATGGGCGACACCTCCGTCCATTCGTTGACGCTGGACTTGTAGCGCCACACGCCGTCGTACAGGCGAGAGCCGTCAGAGCCGCCTGCCGGAGGACAAAAGAATGGATGACGTGCGATTCTAAACCCGTACCTTCATCTTTGCTTTTTCTATTGTGTCCAGTTTAGCGTGGCCTTTGTTGGTTGCTACGTTGACTTCAAATTCTTCAAGATTTACAATTGTCCAAAAAGAAATCAATGTCTCATCTGTGTTTCTAATTTGCCATGATGTGCCGTTAAAGAACTCGCATACTCAATTGTGACGTGCTGTTATTTTAGTGATGCTACTCAAGTTCCAAGTGTCCTGCATGAGCATTGCGAAAGCTTTAGATGCCGTTCGTGACGGGTAATTATGAGGAGGGACTGGCAGCACAACATGTTCTGCTTCACTCTGATGTAATCACTTTGAGGTTTAATTAAAGACATTGTAATACGCAAACAATCAGTGGAATATGTGTCTTGAGACGATTATTGCCTATAGGAATGAAGAGTTGTTTCATATTTAAATACATCAGAGATCAATCCGAACCAAATTGTGTTTGATTTCAAAAGTTCTATAGTACTGAGTTACATAGAGATTGTATTCCTGTTTGGTTTGCGGCATCTAGTGACATTTCGGAGATAAGCTAAAACTGCTTCAAGTCAAACATGGTGCACCAAAACTTACCGGTGACATACATATCATTCCCGAGGGCAGCTATGCTGTAGCCCCCTCCAAGGTGGTCGGGGAACTCGGCCAGGTAGCGCCACTGGCCCGTTTGCGGGTTGAAGCAGTCGACGGTCACCAGCTCGTCACAGTCCTGGTCGCAACCCCCCACCACCACCAGGATCTCGGCCAGTCCGGTGGACGGCCGCGGACGCATGCGGCGGCACGGTCTGTCGTGGCGGTCATACTCGCTGGACTGGAAGCTACGGGCCTCGTTGACCATGCGGAGGCAGGTGGGCGAAAGATATACGAGTGGGTCGCTCTCCACATGGGCCAAAAGGAAGAACCTCCTGACAAAAGGGAGTCGGACCTGCTGGAGGAGCTCGGGCCAGTAGTGAAGTCTCCGTTGGAGGTCGGCCTTCACCCAGCGCACCGCGATCTGATAGACGGTCTCCTCTTTGTCCACGCACAGCTCGTCATCAGACACAAACTCAAGGAGGCGCTTCCAAGGCAAGCGTTCAAAGTCTGTCCCTTTAGCGAGATCCATTAAGTTTTTGAGGACAAAGCGGCGGGCGCTGGCCGCCAGCTCTCGGCAGGCGTAGGCCTCCGCAAAGTCTTGGATTTCTAAGCAGTTGGTAACATCCAGACGTTGCTCCAGGAACGCACAGCAGGCTTCTTTGACTGACGGAAACTGAAACAGATCGGCTGTTTTCAGCAGAAGATCCACGTTGTCCTGTGTGACGGTGACCCGCCCTGTGTAGCAGAAGTCCACCAGCAGTCCCAAAAGTTCGGCCGAAACCTCGTGTAGAACCACCCGGTCCATGATGCTCTCCCGTAGCGTACCGGTAAACATAGCCCGGAAGTAGGTGCTGGCGGCGGCCAACACCGTGCGGTGGCAGTGGAACTCGCGGCCCTCTGCGCACAAAGTCACGTCAAAAAACTTGCGCTCTGCCCGGAGCTCGTGAATTCCTCGAAGCAGGTTGAAGGCGTGGGCCGTGTCAAAAAACGGCAGAGTGGACGCTTGCGTCTGTAAGACGGGATTCTCCATCTCGTCTCAAATGGTTGCGCTCGAGAAGACGTTTACATCTAAAAACAAAGCACATTAACACACT
Source organism: Syngnathus floridae (assembly GCF_059516105.1). NCBI lineage: Eukaryota > Metazoa > Chordata > Actinopteri > Syngnathiformes > Syngnathidae > Syngnathus > Syngnathus floridae. The sequence continues at coordinate 18,527,240 of NC_142414.1, read as the reverse complement.
CACCTGTCATTAGATTCGACAACTAATCCAAAACCATTTCAAAAGTTTATTCTTATACCCCGTGGGGAGGGCTCAACACAACAGTCTAGAACATTCGCCAGCTTGGACTGATATGAACAGTTCCTTCCTAAAGACAGGCAGCTCACTTGTGCGCTGAGGCTATAAATACACGAGCAGTTTCCATTTCCACTGAGTGGGGGGATTTGGATGGGGCCTTGGAAGAACACCTAGCCTGTTGTGAGGGCGGCAGAAAATTACAGCCAGACCTCTTACATTTATCTGTGATGTTAGTTTACGCAAGCCGCACGATCCAAAGCACCAACTTTCGGTTACAATTTCTTCAATGTGGCGTGTTCTTCAATGATTACTGATGGCGTCACCCTGACAGCTGCAACGACATTTAATATGTTACACGTGGACGCTACGTACTATTTTAGTGTTTTTACGTTTGAGCTCTTGTTTATTGTTTTGATTTAGGCTTTGGTGTGTCTGTTGGTCCACAGCTCAGATAGTTCAGGAGCTCTCCACCATTTTGTGGGCACAATTCAATGTCAACCAAATGCAAAATAGATGATGAAATAGATTTGGTGTTCAGCCAAAGCAATATATGTCACATTGTATGAGAATTTGACTACATTTGGGAAAATTGACGCTTGATAAAAGATTTGCTCAATCAGTTCCCTCCCATGTGACCTTAGCTGTATGGAAAATTAATGGACGCACAAATTGTCTTTGATTCTGAACTAAATGCTAAGTAAAACATTCGCTGTGTTGAAAAGGTCAACATTTGTAAAATATTGCATTTCGGAAAGAGGTATTTAAGCTCTAAATCTGAAGACATTGATGGTCGGACCACCTCCGGGAACTGGTTGTGTTGGACATTCGGGGGCCACTGTTTGTCAAATTTGAACCAGTAGGTAGTGCAGGCGTTTAAAATAACGACTTGACTTTTAGACAGTAGGGATCAAACTTCTAATATTCTCTTCAAGGATCATCAATCTTTTTATAAGCACATTGCTGAAGCACCATTAATCACCTCTTGTTAACATTTGGAGATCATTTCCTCTTAAAATAAGAAGGGCTCTGCTTAGAGAGGTTTGCTTTTAAGGTCATAATAAAGCCGCTGGGCTATGGCCCGCCGACTTGGCACACATTCCACTCAGGGGCTTCAACAATAGAGCCACACATGGTGCTCTGTGAAAGATCAAAATGCCTGCCGGGAGAGTGAACGAGACCTTTATACAACCCACACTGCAAAAACATATAAGTCTTTGCCACCAAGGTAAGAACTGGTCTGTATGTAGGATATGGTTGCTTTGGGGAAATCCGATTTTCCTAATCCCACTACTTCCTATTGAATGCTGAGCAATATACGGACAGTGGAAAGATTTCTCAGAAGCTCATACAGTGATTCTGGAGGGAAGGTGGCCGCTAGTCTATGAATGACGTCCAACCAGCGTAAGAATGTCGGGACACGTTGCTGAAATGATCTCGGGAACCCATCTGGGCTTTACGTAAGACACATGATGTTTGTTACTCTGTTCCTTCTGAAAATAGCTCCTGAGGGTTAATGCCGCTTTTTCAAGCAATGACACCAGTGTAAACACCAGCGGAATAGAAATCCTGCCATGTGACACCAAATTTTAGGGATGTCACAATTACCCTGATCCAGGATATTCCATCGTGCTGGTTAGGCCAGAATTCATGACTCACTTGTTAGTCATATTTCCCAATATGCTTATTTGATTGTCATTATCATTCATTCATTATTTATTACCTATCCTCACAAGCTTAACAATCTTAATGGGGGTCTACTGGTTCTATCCACATTTTAATTGTCTTGCTATTGATAAGGTGACATCCAGGTAAAAGCAGTTTTATTCCAAGAACTTCAGGAGAGTTCTTTCCTACACAATACTAGATCTACTGTGCACTGATGACAATGAGGACATAATCTTGGGAGTCAGATGACCGTCACCAAGGTGACCTAAACAAAAAACGGTTATCTGCACTGCATGGCTGGCTGGCCACTCATGCAACAGCTGCAGTCGGTTGCTCACCATCAGAGTGCAGCTACGTAATGCCCAAGTCACCAGAGATCAGCTTGACCAGGCCATAAAAAGCCACACACATATACTCAGCTCACTTGGTGAAGCAGATCAGCACAGTCTCTCTCAGTTCAAGTGTCAAACTTTAAGAACAATTTTATATCACCGTGTGATTTACTTTTTACCTTGACAGTGATTTGAAATTGTCTTCCGAAGCACAGGTTCTACCATTTGACACTATCTAAGATACTTGCAAGTCTTCAACTTTTTTCTCTCCCAGCCACGTTGTTACATACCAAGCTGTGCTTCTCACATTCTTGTCATTCCTCCTCGTGCAGTCAATGAAAACGTTTTCAGTCAGTCGCCTTGCATCCTTCCTTCGTTCAAGCAACCATACATGTCCATCCCAAATGCTGTGGCTTGAGGCTCAAGTTACTGATGAATGCCAAAACTTCCCCCCATAAGTAACAGAACTAATAGCATCTAAAACAATACTAAAACAGACTCTGACGTTCGATCACAAAGTGGAGCTCACACAAAATATATTAACAAGTCACCGAAACTTGTTTTGCATACTTAAACTAAAACCAATGAACGGCATTGCTCAAAAATTCGGTGGATGGCGAATACCGTTTATTTCCCCGACAGACGGTTTATGACGTTTTGGCGTTTGTGACGCGACATGGGGAAAAAACACTTTTTGTTTGGATTTTTTTTTTTAGTCACTGTTAAAAGTTGAACGCTGTGGAGCGGTGAGTGCGAATTTACAGACGTCATAATTCAATCCAAAAGCAAAAAGGTTGCTGTCGTGCTTACTCTTCGCTGCATGGAAATTGGTGCAAACATCGACTATAAAAGCCTTCTTACCCGTGTTTGTCCTCGCTCTGGCCTCATAAATATTCAGGTAACTGCGAAAAAAGGAAAGCCTTTACAAAAGAATCGGCGATGAAACTTTGATGTCGCAGATGTGTTCGGCCTCCTTCAGCGCCATGATAGTATGAACTGCCACACGCTGCCTTCAGGGAGTGTAGGGAAAACGAGTACTTCAGTGAACACGCAGGCAGTAGATATCTTACTGCTTTTCCACTCTGAGTCTGTTGTTGTGATCTAAATAAATATCGCATTCTAGTCAATGAATAAGACCATTCACTTTGGTACCTATTATTTGAAAAGCACTTGAAAGGCCCTTATTATTTGAAAAGCACATGCAAGGCCACAACTACAAATCACTGGTGATGTTTTTATTTGTATGGTTTTGCATGATAGGAACATTTCTTCATAAGTATGTATTCCGATCACATAGATGAACAAACTAGTTAAATACCTAGATTTAGTTCGTGTTTTATCAGACGGCCGCGTGGCCTAATGGATAAGGCGTCTGACTTCGGATCAGAAGATTGAGGGTTCGAGTCCCTTCGTGGTCAACTTTTGTGGGCGCTGTGGATGACTCATGGTCTCTATGCTTTAACTGTCACGAGCAAATTGAATCCATTTATATTAAAATATATTTTTAGACTATGTTCGATTGGGGGACTTGTCTTGTGACAAGTGATGATAATTTCTCCAACATGAAAAACTGCAGCGACCGTAAAAGCTTTACTGCTATTTTCTTTAAGTCTTATAGTGTAAGGTTACTCAAATGTAAAAGCAAAACCATGACAATAAAAGCGCCTTTTCTTCGGCGATCACTGATTACTACTCACTTAAAACAAAAACAAGCCGGGCATATAACTTATGAAACAGGTGCCTTACAACAGCTTCGCCACAAGATGGCGACAAGCCTCACTATTCAATTAAGTTCAATAAAGGCAGCAATGCCAAAATGTTTAAAACGATCTTGTAAGACAATTTTAAACACTGCGCAGGTAACTTGCTTGCCACGTCTTAATTGATCTGGAAATTTTGCTGAAAGTTTTTAAATGCTTCTGTTGTTTTGGTTTGTAATGGAGTTCACTGAGCTAAGCATTTTAACTTTTGTATATCTGTGCGTAAACAAAACCAAATAGATATTTACAGATTGAGATAATTACATTTAACACTGTACACGTTTCCCCCCATTTGTCTTTGTCTATTTGAAGGAGGCAAAACAATATTAGTGCTCTAAACAATGTTGCACTCACAGATGCCTTTTTTTTTCAGTTAAAGAAAACGTACAGAGTGAATTCTGTCTCAACAAAAGTTAAAATTATTCATTTGCTCTTTTCTTTTACAGTTTAATTGTCAGATAGATGACAGATGCAGACTACCATTGTTTATCCATCTGAAAGCAATCTATTGGAAAACCGATTTGACAACACGGTAGTTACACTGAAGACGTGTGTATGTATGCATTGTTCTGATGCTCCGTTTGCAGTCTCACCATGTGAATTATTGATATGACAGACCGCAGCTTCCATTGTCAATACATCTCCCTAGAAACAGAGATAGAACAATACTCTGCCCAAGATCAATAGATGGAAAGACCGAAGCGAGGTGGGGAAAGCCAGAGGCTGCTGATGACATGTTTGCTGACAGTAAATACATTTTAAATTAATCAAGGCAGTTTGAAATTTAACAAAAAGATTATTGTTCCATTTTTTCCAATGGGGAGAGTGATTTCAAAATATGAGTGGTCTCACAACAAAGTGTCTTCCACTAGAGCTTCTACTGTAGAAAATAATGCACAGTCCCCTTCTGCTTGGCCACGTTTATATAGGGCATCATAACAACCTACTTAGGTGGTGTGCTGTAATATAATGAAAGGTCAAGATGTGCCTTTCCTAACTGAATTCCCAATGTATTGTGGTGCAGGTGGTTTTTTTTTCCTCACGGCGACAGCTTTCAAGAGCGTTGAATCCCACGCTCCGGGCTCGCTGAGAGAGTGGGTGTATGATTAGTGCAATGGCTAAACATCAGCTCACGTCAAACAATATCAAGCAAAATGTCTTTGTGTGCCGCCCATAAAATAGGGCAAAGCCTCGCATTGGGAAAAGGGGAAAATATTTTGTTGCATTAATTTATTTATTTGCATTCATTGTTATTCATGCATTCAAATTGTGTCATTATTTATTATTTTTATATGCATTGTTATTTATGAGCGACATAATACACCTGAGGGCAGAATTATTCCGCGTGTGCAGCTGTACTTGGAGAGGTTTCGTCTGCGCAAGTCGTGTTTAACAATGACTTGTTTAGCTATTTGGCAAGAAACCAATGAATAGAAATGGGGTTGCAGGGGGGGCAGACTGCACATCTATTCAAAGTGAATTATTTCAAATTTTCCTCATAGTTTAACCAACAATATGTAGCTAAGACAAATGTTTTGAAATGAAAATTAGCTGATTATTTTGAGTTTTCAACATAACTAATTAAAAGAATACACGAGATGAATGTCGTAGTGAACTGCAATGACAATCAAGATTTTAATTCTGTTTCATGAGATACTACTACTGCTACTACTAATAATAATAATAATAATAATAATAATGTGACTTAACTCCATGCACACTTCCAATCTCAACACATCTTGCATGAACTTGTTTAACAATTTTTTCCTCCGAACTCCAAGGAAAAAATTGTCTGCAGGGTTCGTACCTCAAAAAAATTGAAAGCCTGGTCCCTCTTATTTGAAGCCACTACTCTAATTCTATCAATAAATAATAATTTCAAACAAAATAATTAAAATTTTAGTTTTTGTCTTGGTAAATGAGTTAAAAATGAGTCTGGAACTCTATTTTGCCTCAGTGGCTTCAAGACACAATCCACCAACAAACAATTCCAAAGACAATTATAAATTATCTTAATTGACTACTCATCCCTAATTTTTATACGACAGCGAAACAAAAAATGTCACTTATAGGACTGCACAGAAACTTGACACGAGACTGTCACTTGGCCTCCAAACAAATGCTGCTGCTAGTCACGCTTGTCACACACTTGCATGCTTGAAGGCCTGAGGTGGACAGGATCAGACTGACACTGTGTGACAAAATAAGACAACATAAAGAAGTGCAGTGGGTATTGACTTGTGCTTTTTACCTTCACCATGAGCAAGTCTCATGGGGAATGTGAACTAATTTTGACACAAATATGGATATTTTCCAATACAGACTGTCTAACCTGGCACAAAATGATGATTTGAGACCTAAAACCGAAAGGGAAATTGTCCTTTGACCTTAGCTAGCCATCTTGAGTGTAACATCATACATAGATCAATATGGCTCTTGCAGTGAACAAATTTAAGAGCTGAAAGCAGATCAATAAAACAAATAAAGATGCAAGCAATAAAGCGTGCTCAACGAGATAAGCTTAACAAAAACTATAAATCAACGGCAGGATATTGGGGGAAAAAGGAAGTGGAAATGCTGTTGAAGGTTTTGATGAATATAAAAAATGACTTGCAGTCTCCACCTGTCAACACAATCTAACACTTACTGGAGATGTAGGAGCAAATGTGAGACACAACTCGTCTCCACTGTTGACATTTGAAGCAATGGAATAATGTGCCCTTTACAAATCTGTGATAAAATCAGCAGAAGGCTAAAATGGCTTGTCATATGGACTTTAGCTGTCTCGCTATAATACTGGTGGACCAGCCTAGGAAAACACTTAAAATCAAAATGAAGCTAGTTTTGCACACCAGACCACACAGTGAACCACTACACTATCGTTAATATCTCTGCAACCGTATCTTTTAAGTCTAATTGGAATTTAAAATGTACATCATAAGTAAACAATAGGGATGGTGGCCTTGGACACATAGTAGCTTTGCAACACTGCTCCAATGAGCTTCAACTTCCTAATTAAAAAAACAATGCCAGAGAGATACTGTGTCTGTAACTGTGCATGAATCATGCATGTCTGAGTCAGCAAAAAAAGATGTGTGATATCGGGCTGTGTGCACGGTCAACTTTATTTTGCTGACTCCATGGCTTAGGCCTCGGTATCTTCCAAGCCAATAATCCTGCCGTCATTTAAATGCGAGTCGGATGACGAAAAAAAAGCGTTACATTTCTTATCTTTCCTCATTTCCACGCATGTCCCTGTGTGTACACAAGAGCTGACACTCGGACAGAAGAGTGTTCCTACTTCATTCTCCGAGCAGACAGTAAATCCTGAGAGGGATGCAGCCTTTCCCCTCGAGAGCCGATTTGCCGCCCCTTCTTCCCAAAGGCGCTTAGATGTCCGTGGGCGTCCTGTCACAGTCATTTGGCAACAGTGTTATCAAGGAGGAAGACTGCTGAGAAGACGGTGGATTATTCCAACCAGCAGAGCCTTGTCATCTCTTTGGTGGTCCGCTGGGTGGCTACTTGAACATAGAAAGAAAACCAACATGATGCATCCCCACATTGATAAAAAGTGAAAATGTAGAACTCATAGTGAGAGCCAAACCAAACCAAACCAAACCAAACCAAACCAAACCAAACCAAACCAAACCAAACCAACACAGCAAACCAAGATTCTTGAAGATTTTTAAGATAGCCACCGAAAGGTAGCAAAAGCAAGAAGATTACAAATATTTCTTTTGTTGATTGAATGTTCAGGAGTGTCGCAATGAATTGACAATTGTGGAACATAGTTTTTTTATGCCAACATTCTTCTCATGGGAGCCAGGATGACTTTCAGCAAACGTCAGCGCTATCCATCCAGTGGCAGTTTCTTTTAAGAGCACGTGATTTGTTTCTTTACAAGAGGAGAGGAGACAACAAAAAGCTAGACTTTGTCCGTTGGGCACAGCTCAAATTTTGCTGGACCGCTGCTGTCAACTTGAATTAGTGGACGAAAACTGTTCAACACACACACTCCTCATTTCATTGCTGCATTCACCCATGAGACAATGGAAGATACATTTACTGTCATTGCAATACACTTCACTGGATAGTGAGATGGAATAAGATTAGGATCTCTGTGGACAGGATTAAAAAATAAATAAAATCATTCAATAAGACTGGAAGAGATGACGGGCAATAATGTAGGAGGAAAAAACACCAATAACTATAAATTTATATCCATCACTCATCATCATTAATATATTATACTCATTTTTAAATACCATTAAAATAGTAATGATCTAGTCGCATGATGGCAAATTGAGTAAAATGTCTGCCATCCATGTCATGCTGTAACAAAAAAACCAAGAGACAATTTGCTTATACCGAGGATGTGAGAGTTTTTAAAGACAAAAAACGACTCATTCTATTTATATTGACTATAATGATTATTGATGTAGTGTCTATGAAGAACATAAATCAAATCTATATGGATACATGTATGATTAAGCAAAACGTGTGAGTGTGTGTGCGTGTGTGTCTGTGAGTGTGTGTGTGTGTGCCTGTGCCTGCGTGCATGTGTGTGTGCCTTTTGCACAGCACATTTCTGTAGCATGATGTGTCTTAAGAAATCAGGACAGAAGAACCAGTGACCTCTTTTACATCAACTCTTATAAAAATCTCTCATGGGCTCGATTTGACCTTTTTGTACATTTTAATGGCCACAGTCTTCCAGGAAAATAGTGAAATAATTAAATTGTATTTCATATTTTAACTGAGTTAAGAATAAACAAAAAAATGTCAGGATCTGGGAGCCTTCTCCTCTTTACTTCACAGGTGGGCCAAAACAGTCATCAAAACCATGACAAGAGAAAACCCCCCAAAATGCATTAATTTATTTTTAAAGACATCCTAATACAAATGCAAAACGAAAAAGCAATACAAAACATGAGTGGGAGACACATAACATGGTGTCCAGACACTTTCTCTGAAAGTGTAATCAGAATGCAAGATTAGCAATGGCATAAACATTGCATTGCTTTATACTTGATAAAGAAAAAATGTGATATAAATTTCATGCATTATTGTTATTATTATCACTTGGCTCCTTATCCCCAGGATTCGACTACGTGACGTTTTTCGACTTCAATATATAATCCCGAACAATTGCTTTGTTCTTATTTTGCTCTTTGTGCTTGTGTTATGCAGGTATAAATTTCCAGAATGGAGATTTCATGGGGATGATCTTTTTTTTACCTGATATATATATATATATATATATTTGCTTACAGGGGCACTGTGCTACAGTGCATGTCTGAATTCTGACAATAGGATTCATGCATTATTGAAAATAAAAGAAAATTTGGATGGATGGATGGATGGACGGATGGACGGATGGACGGATGGACGGATGGATGGATGGATGGATGGATGGATGGATGGATGGATGGATGGATGGATGGATGGATGGATGGATGGATGGATGGATGGATGGATGGATGGATGGATGGACAGATGGACAGATGGGCGGATAGAGACAGATGACAGACAGACAGACAGACAGACAGTATTTTTTCCCAGATGAATGGTTCATCCGTTGGATTGTTGATCGTTGCAAGCGGAACTGATGACGGTAAATAACGAGCTGACCGGAGAATAAAAATAGAAAGACGGCGAAGCTCCAGACACAGCAGTGGCCCTCGGGAGCCAGCAAGGAAGCAGTGAGGAGGGGATTAGCATAGCTTTGAGTGACCAAGCTTTTGTCCAGCAACATCTGCAGCTCAAAGATTTGCCTCGCAACACTTCGATTTGCACATCAAAATAGGCTCTTGGTTGAAAGGCTGCACCTGCTTCAAAGTCTCTGAACGTCCTGGTTGATGTCTCTTCTCCATGATGAATCCCAAATGGCAGCCGGGAAACGTCTCTTAAACGCGTTATTAGTTAGCGTGGCTGTCCGGTTAAGCTCTCTCAGCAGTTGTCTTTATGATCTCATTAATTTGCCATTAGCATACGGAAGCTAGTTTCCCTTTAAGTGCTCATGGAGCTGCAGAGCTTTCAATTATTTAAAGCTGGCTGAGCACTTCTACGAGAGACAGTTTTTGCGTTCTTGCTAACTGCACCTCACAAATTATTAATACAGATGATAAAAGGTGAGGCCTGTTGAATCTCAGCAGTTTAATCAACGTTTTGACCTAATTAACACTGGAACGAGACAAGAGTGATTGTGACGCTTGCTGTTTTTGTTTGGGATTTATTCCCCTTAAAAATTAAATAAATTATATTAAAAAACTAACCTCAAAATGAAATAAAAAACAACTATAAATCTATAGGCAGATTGGGGACCAAAATTAGCAGAAACAGCTGGAATCAGTATCGGTTGAAGTATAACCTATCGGTCATCGGACCTATCGGATCGGCTAATACTTTCACTCAGCCGTCCTTATTATGCTCGCTGGCTAGCTCATTGTAGCTAGTTGCAAGCTGAAACAAAGTCAGCTGAAGCAGATACGCAGGAGTAATGGACTCCTTTGAAAGGCCTCAGATGGAAACAATTTCTTATTTGCCTGCTAATCAGGTTGGCCTTCATGGAATAGATGCAATCTTCAAGAACAGGAAGCATGGCAGACCCTCATTCAAGCCTTTGAGGGAGACAGGAGGACAAGAGAAAGACTTAGATAAGCTCTTAATGATCTATCCTGGAACAATAACCCCCACGCTCCCCTGTATAGGTAGACGGTGTCATCTTTTGGCTCTGCTTTAATTCAGTTAAAATTGGAGTCAACCAGAAGCTGGTTAAAATCCACCTAATCCGATTTGATTCGATTTAATTTCGTCCCTTGGTGTATTAAATTACTTTGATGAAAGGTTATGTTTGGAACATTTAGCAAAAAAAGGACAGAAGGGTTCAAACACAGTTCACCACAATGCAGTGACAAAGTCAAGTCAATTATAAATTGATTTTTCAACCTTTTGGCGGGGAGGGCATCAATATGAGTCATACATAAAGAAATAATTGAAGCAGAATTGTCAGAGAATACAGAATCGCTGCATCTGTTTTAACTTTCCATGCCCAGGTTTTGTAATAAATATGTGCAGATGGCAGGAGATAGATATAAAAGCAAATTACATGAGTGAAATTGCATTGTATTAGATTGCATTTACTATCCAAAGCATCCATCCCCCAAAGATTTAACAGTAAAAAAATGAAAATGGATTGATGGTTGAATAAAAGTATTTGTTGTTTTGGTGAAGAAACCCACACAAGTAAGACGTCATCAATAGGCCCATCCATCCAATTTCTGCAGCACTTTGCTCATTAGGCTGTGCTGGCTGGAGCCTATCCCAACTGACTTTTACATCCTGGACTGGACACTCAGACAAATAAAGCGTGGATTATTGTTGTAAATGAATTCCCTACAAATAATCCTTATCGTTTTTTCCTCTGGTGGCACTGAGTTCTTGTCTGTCCTTAATCCACCCATTCATTTTCTATTGTCCTCATTGGGGTCTTCTGAAAGCTGAGTCGATGCAAGCTGACTTTTGGTGGGAGGCAGAGTACAACCTGATTTGCAAGTCACTAGCTTTTCGTCGCTACTTACTAGCCCGCAATGCTGCCCTTCTCCATAATAGTCCCAACTATGTCTTAATCTCCAGTGTCACTACCAGGAGTCACCAATTCCAATGTCATGTATGTTTTATTTGTCTATGTGGTGCAAAGGAAAAGAAAATCCATCTTCATTTTAAATGTCCAAATTGTTTGTTGCTCCTGTGCCCGAATGTAACGGTCTAATTTGTCATTGAATGCCACTGTATACTAACATTACGATGATAGACGTTAATGGTCTTGGCAATAATGCTGTGTTGAAAGTACATTGAATGAACATAAGTGTTGACAAATAAACCGCCTGGAGCAAGAACAATTTGCATCTCATTTGGAGAACTGTTAGCTATCTGGCTAACTAAATAGTCTACGTCTACGGAGGGAACAATAGAATTTTTTTTTTTTTAAAAACTGCCCAAAATAGAACGTAATCGCTTGACTGTCTTTTTTAATGGGCAGGTTAAGCACCTTTAACTTGACGCTGGCATCGGAGAGATGATGGGCTGGGCAGATCTCAATTCCAATCCGAATGCTTCAATGCATGCAGATTTGATTCAAGAGCTCATCAAAAATATCGATCATAAAAAGCAAACACGAATTTGAAAATAAGGCACATTACTTTCCACGCCACAAGGCTGATGGCTGTGTTGTGGTTTCTGACAAGATATTGTTTTGTTGTGAATGTATTGCCTGGAATCATCCTGATTATCCTTGGTTGTAAACATTCAGTGGTTTCGCGAAAAGAGGTGTGCGTGTAGGACCTCTTCATCACAGGTGCTTTACCTCAGGAGAAGCATGCCCCATGAGACTTTGCGACCTGAGGGAGGCATTATGACCGTCGACTTGAGAAAAATAAGCCCAGTGGTCGTTAAGACTGCGTTTAGACGCTTGTATCAAGTAGGTCACCTTGTCCAAATCATTAAAGTAGGGCGACAAACACAGCTGGGTTGGGAAGGTGGGTGGGTGAGGTGGGGGTGAATTTGTATTTGTATTCAAGGCACTTGATATTGTGTTTTTTTTTTTGTATTTGTGTGAGGCGGCGGACTCTTTGTGTTGTCACCAGGGACGATGTGTTTCATTAAGTCAACAAATGAGGTTTGGTGTGCATACACAGAATACACACATACACGAATATTGTACGCTTATGTTTGAATAAATTTGCGCATGGACGGGTCATGACAAAGTCAAATATTTTGTCACTGTACTATGTTGAGTTCTTTGGCACTGTGATGTCATTTTTAGTTGACAGCAAGGAGCAAAATGACTAACCCCTGAGATGGATTTTGCTGCTTAATTCATATGATGACAAATGCAATTTTAATCAGAATACAGCGTTTAGACTAGTGGGAGTGCATAGAATGTATTATTGTAAATAATGTTTTTTTTTACTTGACGTATCCTTTAATAACGGAGCCAATTTGAATAAATTTGAATCCATGGGGAATTGTTTGGTTTTATCTACTACAAGAATGATTCCTTTTTATTTGACGATTCACAATAAAATGTATGGAACATTTTAATTGTGATATTTTTTTCATACAGCCAAGTCATCAAAACAGATTGAAGAAAATAGACGTGCAGTTCAGTCTGTAATTTATTTTAACTTTTAAGTAGTGTAAGAACTTTTAACACCCTCTTGAAAATGACCAAGCATATAGACACGCACACACACAACTTGTTGCATTCATTTTCTGCATAATCGGCTACAACGTGTGCGTGTGTGCACGAGCGCGCGCGCGCCAGTCTGTGAGTGCTTGCGCGCGCGCACGCTGCTGTGCCCTCTAATGAGCGCACTCCACGGCTGACGATGCAGCTGGGAGCAGCATGAGTTCGGAGCGAGCGGAGTATGACATGGTGTGTCAGAGAGCCGTGACCCTCATTGTGGACCTCTGCCTGCACAACAGCTCGCTGTTGGAGCAGGACACGTGTCAGGACTTCCTTTTCCTGTTGTCCGGTCACGGCGCCAAGCACACGGATCAAGGTAAAGACAATCCCGATGATGCGTGCATTCTGGCTGTTGAATTTCACTTGTCTTGTTTTGCACTCTTATCTCTACCTGCCATGTACAAAAAGTGACAACCCTTTAATTTGGCTTCAGTTTGTTCTGCTTGACATCAGATTTTTTTTTTTTTTTTAAAGAAGGCAATATCATAATTTAAAACACAGTCAGCTGATTCCATTGTTTGATAAAGTTTGTATTGAGTTTCTTGGAACAATTGATGGGCGGCACGGTTTGCATGTCAGCCTCACCTTCCTAAGAACTTGCATGGGTTTGAATTGCATTGCTCATTCTTGTATTAATTGTCTTTCTCCAACATTCCAAACGGTGGATATCAAAGTCGGCTGGCTTTGGCTGCAGCTCACCTGTGACGAGAGTGAGGACAGATACTATAAAGCAGGGGTGTCAGCATTGTAGTCATAGCTTCTTTCGGAGGGCCATTATGACTGTCAACCCAAATAAATGTATGAGCACCTCATATTATATACAGTCAAAGCTACAAAACAAACTGACAAATAATTCATTTTCAAATCAGACGAGTAAAAACTGGTCAAATATTAAAACAAAAAGATATTAAAAGTGAAGACAATTTGCAATTCTAGTAATGACACATGAATTTGATGCACAATTTGTCTTCGCGGGCCACATAAAATGATGTGACGGGCCGTATCTGGCCCCGGGCCTCAAGTTTGACACCTGTGCAATAAAGTATGATATTGAATGTTGCCATGCTGCCGCTATAACCAATCACCTGTGAAACAACTCCAGTTAGAATGTCATCTTTAACATCCTTTGAAGGGCTTTGAGAGTCACCTTACTTACTTCCACTTGTATCTTCCTTAGTTGCTTTTCTGACATTATTCTCTTTGTTTAGTCTGCTCATTGTTTTGGAAAGGCCACAAAAGTCTCCCCACTCCCCATAGCAAAACATGGCAAAAGTTCATTCCTTGCTGAAAATTGGCCTCTGGAGGTATGCTGTGATCTCAACTGATGACTAACCAAAGAGACCTTGTTTCCTCCAAAATCAAATTGAAGACCTTGGGGCCATTGATGCATCTTTTCCACTATAATTTGTGTATTCATTATTCAGTGCATGCCACATTTTATTCTAAATTCCTGAGCCAAATGCAGTAACAGCATAAGGAAATGATTAAATTAGTAATCAAGGTTTCTTATGAACAATAATATTTGACACGTGTGTATTCAGGCTAAATAAAGAGACATAATTTTCAAATGATTAAAATACAACCAAATTTATGTGGTTAAATAACCAGAATGTAGTTGTAAAGATGGTGGCCGTCTGATGTCCAAAAGTGTAACAGGTGTCGCCTTTGTTGTCAGGTTGTGAAATCAAAAAGTTAGTTGGTGTCCGCAGATGCAATCCAAAATGCTTTACTGCCTTTTTGGTGCTGGCGCCGTTCCCGCTTGTCGACGCTGTCATCTCGCATCATTCTCAGCGTGGGGGTTGTATCGTACGTCACCATGCCACTGACGTCCCCTATATCAAGCTGCTGTCGCTGATGTAAATAGTTTCTGCCACGTGAATCTTCCAGATGAGATACTTGTGGTGATGTTGAGGTATAGAGGTTGCTGTGGGATTTGACGTCGCCTCGTATATATTTTTCCCAAAATGTTTATTGTGAACTGAGTGGCCCACTTATGGAATTGGAAGTTAAAATCCTGCCCGTGTTATGTGCGTGTGACATCATAGCATAGTAACACAATGGTGCAAGACACCCATTCAGGCAATCACATCAAATTTGAGCACTTTCCCTCCTTCGTGGTCAAAGTCATCATATGCTTGATTATTGGATGTCTATGAAAGATTATCTTGTGCAAAGGGGATTTTTCTTGCCAGATTTGTTTGGTTGCTTCTGATAATGGTAAATATTAACAACAGCAAACAAACAGTGGAGCAAATGGTTGTGTCAAACGTTTGCATAACACCGCAGTGGGGCTTTAGTAGGGAATATTCGACTTAATCCAATTTTTATTACCACTGCTATCATGTCAGGTTTATATAAACCAACAATACTAATTGATTCAAAATCGAATAATTGAAGATGTCATTGTTATGTTTCAGCACAGTACAGTGGTCCCCAATTGTTTCTTAGGCCACGGACGGTTTTCGCGCAAAGACGTAATTTCATTTTCCTAATAATTTAATAATAATTTAAAATTTAACAATTTAAAATAAAATTCACTATTTGGTTTGCTCATTTTTCTTTTTCATCGTTTCACAGTTTTAACAAATCAAGTGTTGACATTCTTGCATATTAGGTCATGTTTTGCGTATATAATTGACAATACAAATGTAATTTCACGGACTTGCGAATGATTGATGCATGCGAGACAAAATCAGGTGGCATAATTAACAAGAATACATTTTGCAATGTCGAATAAATGCAATGCTGTGATGACATCTTGAGCCTTGTTTGCATAGAATCTACCCGTGTGGGATAAAAAAAAGCAATATCTTATCGTGATAATATTATTTGACATTTCTCTTTATGGTTGACAGTTGAGTGAAGCATAATGCAGGATGCCTGCAGCTTGAAGCGCACATGGGATGGCTGTGAGAAGATAGATTTACATTTTTTGGAGCCAGATTGATCTGACAACTGTCGGTTGTGGTCCTCATGATACATATTCAATTTTGTTCAATTCGTGTTATAAAAATGTACATGTACAGGATTATTGTCAAAGTTTGATCCTGTCACATAAGGTGACGAGCACTTCACTTCCCGCCCAAGAGAAGTATTAAAAGTGTTGTTTCAACTCAACTTTGTAGAGGGCTTTTGGCAGAGATACTATCTGCGCTGATGTCACAATAGATTACTACAGTTACCATACTTAATTGTGGGTCAGCTTGATTGTCGCCCCATGCACATCTTCAACGGTGTGTCACGTGTTCGGGAGCTGCCGATTCGTCTCATTACTGCGGGGCATGAAGCCCACTTGAATGTCAAACCTTATTTGGCTCAGCCGGCCCTGTTGAGCGTTGAAATCCAGCTTCTTTGCTTTATGTTCACATTTTTGACATAGATTCATGTTGAACTGTCACGTCCACTCCAGTTTTGTCCAGTTGAGTCCAGTTCTGTTTGAATGATTCTCAGCACAATATTAGCAGTGATGTCATCATGGGGTATCAAAGTGGTCTGATCTTGTCATTGTCTTCAAAACCAAAAAATTCTCCGAATTCCTCACTGAACATCTTGGAACGGCTATGAGGAATTGACTTTTTAATTGTTTGGATGCAAATAATTGGGTGAAGTTCTCACTCAGTCCACATTCACACTTAATGTTCATGTGCGTGGCTCCCATTTCCATGGACAACCACTTTACGTATCACAGCTAATTTGTTTTTTATTGACTACAATGAAATGGCCAGTTAGTGATTCTGAAACTTTTTCCAGCGTGACCGAGAGGAAACAAGATATGTTATTTGTTGACTAATTAGTTCCGCCCGCCCTGATCGTGCGAGGGCTATCACATGACCTGACCGCACCCACCTGCTGCTGCTGCTGCTTGCAAAACCTAATCAACTGCTAATCTGCAATATTGGTATTTATACAAGCCAGTGGCTCAAGTCTTTGAATCCTTAAATGAAGCCTGTAGAGCTCGTGGGCAAAAAGGGTGCTGAACACACCAACCCATACAAACACCTTATTAAAAATTCCACTTTCATTATCAGCTGTGTGGACTTGAATTGAGCGGCCCTATTTTTGATCACATTTATCCCCCCCTTGAGCTTTAGTAGCCTTCATTGGAAGAGGATATTTGCATCATCTGTCATTCACCAGGCTGCATCACACCTTCATAACACAACAAAACAAACATGCATATAAACACAAAGAAATCCAAAAGTGCAACATTGATTGGATGGATGGATGCATGCGAGTCCATGTTTACACAACTCTGTCATAATAGCATAGGCAAGAAGTGATCAGGGCAAGGAGTCAGTGAGTACTATTACATGAACGATTGGTTCATTGCTCAGAATTGGACACGTGTCAGAGTCGGAGAAGTCAGGCAGATCTTGTGGGACCAAGAGGTAATACAGGGCATATTTCTATCCACATGCTTTAATATAAAAGTCCAACATTGGCTTGAATACCAAAGAAGCGCTTGTGTGGACAGCATTACAAATGTGCATCGCTTGCACTCTCCTTGAGCACCTTCGGGTCCCTCGCATGACCGACTTTAACATTCAGGGGTGTCCTGAAGGTGCAAATTTTATGTTATCTCCTACATGAATTCTCCAGGATAGAATCAGTCGCTAGGAATAACTATGCCATGCCAAGCTACGAATACAAATCTTCACTCTTGACTGCGCTTACAGCACCTCACAAAAGTGGGTTCACCCCTCAGTCGGGCTGACACGATCGAATATTTTTAGAATACATTATTTTTTCGATATTAATGGAATAATCAAGTAAAATTTTATTTTGTATGCAAAATCATTTCCCCATTAAGTGGTTATCACCCAATTATTGTCCTTTAGTTTGTATTGGTCAGTGATCCAAAAACAAAAACACAATGCGATTCAGGCTGTAGTCTTCAAAGTTTTTGAAACTGATTCATTTATTTTTGAGGCCTTTTTTTTTCAGAAATAAAAGCTGATGTTTGCAAAAGTCTTGTTTTGATGAAAGACGAACTATTTTCTGTATTTATGAATGACTTGAAAAATAATTGAATAAAGCCTGGTGAGAGGATGACATTTGAGAATTTGGACAATCACAAGAAGAAGTAAAACAGTCAATTTGGTAATCGATTATTTAATTTTAATAGCTCTACCGGTCATATTCTTGTAATATATTTTACTGCTGTAATATTATATTATAATATATTATAATAGTTAAGCATTATCCACATAGTAATTTGATTTATCTCACAAGATTTCTTGTGTTCAGACACATTATTTTTAAAATGCTTTTACCTTGCTAACAATTTTGACTGTCATCATTTTCACAATGCATCATGATTATTATGATACTTAACAAGTATTGTTAATCCACTGAAGATAAATATGAACACACTCCCAAGTTGAAATGTCCAAATGAGACCCAATTAGCCAGGTAGTATATTGTGACTTGTTAGTTTTACAAGATCTCGGGTGTGGATGTGGACCAGGTGTGTCGCATGCCTCGCCGCGACCTCGCAAAGAAGTTAAGTGCACACACTCAACATCATACTCCATGGAAAATGCCTACTGCCAGTCTTGCTGCAGAGGTCGAAGGGGTCCAGGGTCAGCCTGCTGGTGCGCCTACCATATGCTACATACTGCTTCAAATTGCTCTGCAAGGCTGTCATCCCAGAAGGAAGCCTCTCCAAAACATGACACCATCTGACATGGATTACTGGAACCATGTCTTATGGTCTGATGAAACCAAGATAGGCTTATTTGGTCCACATGATGTCAAGTGTGTGAGAGGAGAACAAAGACATGTGCGCCTTGGCTACAGTCAAGCGTGGGAGTGACACGGTCTGGGGCTGCGCGAATGCTGCCGACACGAGGGAGGGAGGGAGGGAGGGAACCATGAGTGCCAATTTGTACGGTGTCACAATGAAGTGGAGCATGATCTCCTCCCCATGGAGACTGTGCCTATGGCAGTAGCACAACTTGACCGCAACATGCTTCCAAAATCACAGACGCCTTGCTAAATAAACCGAGGTTAAAAATTGTGAGACTGGCCAAGCAAACTCTCAGCACAATGCTTGCTTTTAATTGACTGAGGACTCCTCATGCTCGAATTGTGCACAGCTGAGAGCAAATGACTAGTAAACACAACAGAGCGTGAGATGACTTTCCTGTCCTGGTGTGCATCACCAGAGCAGAACAGTACATTGAGGAGATGACTTGATCAGTTCACTAAAACAAAATCTCTTTGGTTGTTGTGATGCTCATGGTGGATGTGTAACTAAATGACTATTCTAAGATTTATTTTTTATTTCCACGGTATTAGACATTTTATTTACGTATTAGTTCTTCAAATAGTAGCCTCCACATGAAAAAAAAAAATTGTCAGGAAAGGCATGTTTTTGTTCATTTAAGGAAAAAAAATGTAAAGAGCATGCAGTCTAGCATATTAATGTTGAAAAATTGTGTGAAGTGCAAAACAATTACCTTTCCACTACAAATGATATTTTATTACATACTTTAGTGTAATAATCTGGGAAATGATGCATTTTCAATTTTCTTGGGGGTGAGTCGATATGATACCATTGGCGCTGTCCTTCCCCCATAATTGTATTGCCTCCTTCACTTCCACCCCATCTGCTTCCCCATCGTCCATTAACCATCATCCATCCAGCTCCACACTCTACTTGATGGAATTCTAGTTTTTATGATCATAACAACTTTTCTAATAAAACAATGTAACAGTGGCCCAAGATTTTTGCACAGTATTGTATATTAAACCGATTTACCTTGATCATTGCATTCCAAGGTTCCTTCATTTGTCTCGGAGAAGTCACAAGGCTTTCAGCACGCATCAGTCAGACTGGCTTGATGATATGGTGTAAAACATAATCGCGTTGATGAAAGGAAGTCAAGTGTGAGGTGCTGACAGCTTGGGGATAATTAGGAGGAGGACGGGTGTTGCTCAAATCTTTATTTGTTCATTAGACAGTAGAGTCACAGCAAGTGATGGGTGCACAGACCGCAGCGCCACTGGATCGCACCAAGTCTCAGCGCTCTCACTCATTCTAGAACAACTTGACAGATGGTGTCCTCTGTGTAGCAGGTTCCATAAGGAGGTAATCGAACACTTAACGGAAGAGTGCACGGTACTTTACTCTCTTGCCTTCTATGGAGGCAGTGTGAATTCAGTTTCCACTCAGCGAGTAAGTCTCAGTGGGGGTTCCGTCCCAAGTCTGTATGTGCCCAGCTTAAGCTCCCGGTGACTCAGAACGGTATCCAGAGTATTAAAAATGTATGGATAAACTGACCTTCATTTTAAGTATGTCTTGTTTGATCTGAAAAATCCATTTAGCCATCATTGTTGGTTAACATTCAGAAGTACGTACGCATTTGCTTGCCTCACATCTTTGCATCTTTCCATTAATATTTCTGCAACTGTCACTATGTATCTGTGTGTAGTAGCATATCAGCAAGCTTCTTCTAGTTGGACTGCAACTTCTTGGTTCCCTAGAACATGAAGTGCCTTTGGCGCTTCATCACTTTGGACTGAACCATTCCCATTTCCTGAAATCTATGGCTGCTTCTAGTAGTTTCCACTGATCCTGCCATTAATAGTCCCCTGAGGAAATCGAAAGCTAGAGTGAAAGCGTGGGGTTGGGTGGGGGAAATCGAATAAGGGGCTCATGACAATGGACCAGAGGGCCGAGTAAAGTAAGCATCGGTGTAGATTTACAAGCTCAAGTTTGTCAACAGGGTGGCATGTCTTGAAGAGACACAAAGAAAATTGCCCCCCCAATATCTTCCCATGATTGCGACTGCACAGGCTTGGAAAACAAAAGTTGTTGGCTTCATGTGACATTTGGCCTTCT
The DNA here is from genome assembly GCF_059516105.1 of Syngnathus floridae. NCBI lineage: Eukaryota > Metazoa > Chordata > Actinopteri > Syngnathiformes > Syngnathidae > Syngnathus > Syngnathus floridae. The sequence continues at coordinate 18,506,333 of NC_142414.1, read as the reverse complement.
GACCGCCTAAAAAGATGATGAAAACGGATGGCGTGACCTTACATATTGTCTGGTGGAAAGGTGCTGCCTGGTCCACTTCATCATCTTAAAACTCATCCTCAAAGGCCCTCCACACAAAATGTCAACACCTAACAATTCTATTGCTATGTACACTTTCACTTTTAAAGACAAACGCCCAGCGGCTCTATACTTTAGAATGAAAGCAACATTTTTACAAAAAAATTGTTAGTCAAAATCATGGCAGTGTGTATTTAAAATCTTAAAAGTTTTTTTTATTTTATACATTCTTGCTTTAAGAGTTATTTATTATACAACTAAATTACTCAATGAATTACAGGAAAGCAAAACATTCAAGCATTTTCATTTCTGGCTCTTTAGCACAAATTCACCTTTGTTGGTTATTTGTTTTGTACAGTAGTGGAATTTCTTTTCACCTGTGACAGTTAGAAATTGCATGTCATGTATAATGTAATTGTATTTTAAAAATGTCTGTACTGTTATTTAATCATTTAGTAGTGTAACGTTAATGTCGCCGCCATAGTACCGCACTGCTGTTTTTGCCTAATCGACCGCCAAGTTAACCCCTAAGTTGTACTCTGCATCCACCCAATATTAGCGCTTATCTTGTCTAGAAATAAATTTGGATAACCAGATATACTGTTTTCCCCTGAACATGTTCATTCAATATTACTTTAATTTCCTTTTTTGAAAATGGGAAATTATAGACATTTACCTACTCACAAAATGTCAGAATACACTTTGCACTTAGCATGAATATAATAGTACAATGCTTGTTGCATTTAAAATGCACTTGTTGATGTTTTCTGAATGCACCGCAATTTTATATTTTATTTATGTATTTATTTATTTATTTATTTATTTATTTATTTATTTATTTATTTTATGTACTAGGTCTCCTTTTAGAAGGTTGTAGTTAACTACACATGGAGTGTTTTTTTTGGTCTTATTTTATTTTTTAAATGTATTTACTGGATCTCCTTTTAGGAGGTTGTAGTTAACTACACATGGAGTGTGTTTTTTTTCTAGTTCAGTTTAACTATCTAAAAATCTGTAATAAACAAAACACCTGCCAACATGAGGTGAATCTACTTGCATATTGGAAATCCTTTTTTAAGGGTGAGTTTAGTTAGTGGCAATATTTCAAGTCTTTAAGTTATATGACTTGAGGGAAGAAAATTAATTATGTGATGAGGAAACATCTGTTCACGTGCCATAAAAAAATACTTTCACTCCAAGTACTTTTCAAAGCTTTTAAATATTATTTATTTCTTCTACTTTAACTTGAGTAATTATATTAAGTTACTTATACCAAAGTTTTTTTTTTTCCCAAAATATACTTCTACTCAACTACACTTTTCTCATCTTTCCCCTCCAAATCATTAAAACATGCATGTTACGTTTATTAAAGTCTAAATTGCTCACAGATGTGAATGCGAGTGTAAATGGTTATTTCTGGTATCCAAGATATGTATAGGTGGATTATTTTTTGGACAAATGGGTCAATTTGCTGATCTACATGAAAGATTTCTTCATTATTTGAACGAGAGATACCCTTTTGAAAGGCCCAAAATAATGTCAGCCTACCTAATCTTAGTCCAGCCATACATTGATTGACTTCAACTCTAACCTTAAATCGTTTAAGATTACATCATAACTGAGGCTACAATACGAGTTAATTTGTTTTTGACAACAAGTATGAATTATCACAATTAGCAGATTTTGCACACTCAGCCATGCAGGGAGCCTTGATACATTATTCAGCGGACGTCGCACACAATTTAATCTGCATATCTCATTTATCTTTCCATGCAAGATGAATATTTTGTTATAGATTGTCTAAGCAAATAAAAATGACTTCATCTTAATTAGTTCCCTGACAAATTTTGCTTCGTAAATAACAATGACAGCAGCTAAGAGTCTCTATTCAGTGCACCACGTACCAACTGTTTGGAAGTAAAAAGTCCAACCAATTGTAATATAAGAATAATGAATCAATCATATGTGAAATATTTGTCTCAATATCTAATTTATTGCCATAACAAGACATCCATTCACTATTCAGGCAATGTTTTAACAGCCAAATAACTCTTCATCCAGTGCCCCTTCTTGTCAAAAATTGCAAACTAATGGAGTAAAATGCATCACACCTCAGTATTTTTTTTTTAAAATATGCAATCAGGAGTCATGAAAAATTAGGACAACCAACGAAAAATGGTGTTTTTTTTAGATTTGTAGAAAAAAAATGCTTGCAATATCTGTTAAGTGATTCATTTTTTTGGAAGGGGTATAGATTTACCGCCAAAAGGAATAGGAAAAAAAAAAGAAGAAATTCATTTGGCAAAAAACAAAGTTGACAAACTTAATTTGCTTTAGTGGGTCGCAAAAAAAAAAAAAAGCATTTAGTTTGACACCTCATGGTTGAATCAATTTCGAAGGTGACAAAAGCCTTGGTGGAGGTATGTGCTCTCTCGGCACTGGTTTCTTCTATACTCATGTTTCTAATTGCTCTTCCTCCGTGATAGTAGCCAAGAATGTTAGCACGGATAAAATCTGCCACGATCGTCAGTAGAGTGTCGCGCTAATTTACACGTTATCGCTGGTGACCTGTGGGGGTCACGTATGGAAATCTCAATATGTAAATAAGTTTCACAGCCGGTAACTCATCCCCTGCGACATCATTGCTCGGGTCTTTGACAAGCAAATTCCCAGTCAAGCGTGTAATTACGAACAGCGGCGGCCACGGCGGCAGTTCAGGCGGAGGCGTGTGCCGGCGGAGTGATAACGAATCACCTGCCACCGATGTCGGTGGCCGAACATGGGCGCTAATACTTTCGACCTGCCACTTTGTAATGAAGACAAATAAGAGAAGCGTTGCTAAGTGATTAATCGAACTGTTCAAAGCATCATTACTTTACTCTCTCACAATTTTTGCTCCCACCGCTCGTTTGTGGACTATATTCAGTCTAACAATTTGTTTTGTCGTTTTAATGACCCTTTCCACAGTGGTTTAATTTCATTTTTGCCATTCGTCTTGACTTGTCTCTACATACGTGCACAAAGTCAACGGCATCATATTTATTTGACATTGAATCCACACATTTCGTAGATTAATAGATAATTCATTATCCAAAGTCGTTGACTTTATAGAGGAAATATGATGACAAATTTAGTTTTTAATTGCTGGTTGGGTCTCTGGGAATCTGATGCCAATCAAGTGTAAAATTAAACAAGTAAGTACAGTGTTGCCCTGCAGCGAAGTAATCAACACTCCCACTCAAAGGGTTTATAATTGCCTTTAGAAGCCATGAGATGGTAAGTAAACACTCCATGAAGCTCCTCAACTCGCATCAACAGGCAACAAGATGTCTCTCAAGGCTCCACCGGGATAACGTTGCTTCATTTTCCTTAGAACGCTCCGAGCAATTTGTTTTTGCTGTCATCTTTCTGGAATTCAATTTGCACTCAAAATGATATGTTAAGCATTTTGATGTGCTTTTAAGCACGCAAATTAAGAATGAAACAACTACTTTGAATTTAGAAAGCTTTTTGAATCAGTTTTCAGGAAGAGCCTCTGTTTGATGAATGATGAAGCAGATTTTTCAAATAGCAGTTTTAATTCAACTAGCAATTCTAACACCTCTTGGGGATTTTGCTATAAAAATTTAGAGAAGGTCAGATTTTATTCATCAATAAAGGTTATAGTGTATTTTAGGTCAATCCTGAAATTTTAGCCAGAAGTCAAATGTCTAACTTTTTGTGACTCTTATAAGCAGTGCTTATAGAAAAATTCAAGTGCATTCTGAGATTTATTGCTACACAAAATCATTCAAAGGACCTTAGATTTTACTTTTCCTACCTCAATCTTGACATGCTTGCTGAGGGAACGGCAAGACATCCAAATCGATAGACAAAGCTGTCTTGGAATTGGGCCAAGACTGGAAGAATATTGTCACTGTTGAAACGTGGCCCCACTCTTAAGTTGGGTGGGCCAGTTCAGAGAACTGAGTGGGTCACTTTAAGTGACCCAATGAGAACCTGCCCCTGGGTTTTTGCAAAATCCACTCCTATCATGCCACCACTGACCATAGATTAAACCAAAGACACTAAACCTTCACATCCTTTTATTGCAGTGAGTTGACGTGTTTACCCAGGAAACTTTTTCTTTTCTTTTTCAAGACCATAAAAAATGATGACAGCTGCAAAAGGTGCTTGGAAATTTTGATTGATCAAGCATTCTATCAAACCGAATGCTTCACTTCTCAGTCTTCTCCTAAAGAATCTTCAACGCACCTCCGGGGTCCAAGTCACTTGATTACCTGTGATATAGTTCTGTGTGAAATGACAAATTGGATCTTCTCCGAACACAGCAGCAAATAACATTAAAGCATTCCCAGAAAAAAAAGAAGCTCTCCTGCACATTATATCTCTGCTCACCTGATTCGGGTCACCGCTTCCCCATCTTTTCCAGGTTAGCGTCATGATCCATGAGAGGGTTTTAGGAGGTCTATATTAAATCTCCTCCTGTGAATACCTGAGTAGATTCTGATTTGTATTCTTGTGTAAAAAAAAGAGTGCTGTTCCCCGGCATGAGCCCGCTTTCTCTCTGAACAAAACTTACATATATTTCCGCCTCAGGCAAGCTGCTTCGATGGGGCCTGAGAGTGCAGGAAGGTCTTGATGTGCCATTCATTAGAAAGATGAATGTTACTGTTTGACTCCCCAGAGAGAACTATTTCATTCTGGGTACACTCAAGGCTATTGATTTCCACCACACATCTCCAAAAAGACAGCAATGGTCTTCAAGACCTCATCTGAGAATGTAATATTGTTTTGATTCGACAATGACATCATGCCAACTACTGTAAATATACAAAATATTGTATGACAAGAGTACTCGGTAGGTGACCCCGGGCAGCATCCGGCACGCTAGCCGCCTATTTGTAAGCTGTGTTGAAAATGGATGGAAGGATAATTCAAGTGGACGAGTTCACGCTGCTTGAGCATGGCCAGTGACATCATAATGACTAGCTGGAAGCATAGCTTTGTGACTCACTTGCTAGTGTGTGTACTGGACTGTAAATTTTGTTTGGCTGACAAAGCGAGTAGGCACGCGCAAGTATACTGGAAGTGCCTTGTGTGCAATTGCCGTTAGTTGTGTTTTACGTGACGTTAATTACCGCCTATCTCATAAACACGCACACACACTGGCACGAAGTGTGACATGTGAAACTGCAATATACAGATGTTTTTTCAAAAGCCTCTCTTGATGTTTGCTTTGAATTCATAACATGTTTTTTTTAGATAACTATTAATTTGAATTCATGTCAAAATGGATTTCAGATTTGTTCATTTTTATTGTTTCCAATTAAAAAACATTTTGTTGTTTGAACTGAGCTTAATTCACAGACCTTTTGACCCATTTAAAAAAATATTTGAAGCCCTTTAGGATATTTATTTGAGTATCCCTGCTGTATAAGAATGAGAATGAACATTTTCTATGCTTCACATTACACATTTGTCATTCACTTTTGTGATGTTTTATTTATGCATCATAAAGGAGACGTATCATGCATTTTTTTTATTTTATAGCCCTTTCTCACAATTACATGTCAGTCGTATGCTTTTATGATCAAATAAAAATAGAAAAACATGGATCCATAATTACAGTTTTACAGCATATTTCTTACCAAAATTGTGTCTCAGTTTGATGCAGTGGACCAGCCCCTCGAGAAGCCACCACTGGCCAGTTGAACAAGTTTAAGTGTCCAGGGTTCCCGGTTCCTGGAATGGAACGTTAGTTGCCGTCTCGGGCAATTAACTTGAACATGAATAGCTGAACACCTGCAATGACCAGTGCAGCCACTCTATTGTGGCTGCCAGGTTTCATGACCTATCCCAGCAGCATCTTGCCTTCTTGGTTCATTGAAGACTTTTTATTTCTCTTGTTGAGAGCCCTGGGGAGAATGATCTAGCCTGCCTGCTGCCTAATCACTGCTAATCCTTTCAAGACAGAAAGCCATGGTTGCTCAGGTTACTCTTGCTGAAGGATTATCTTGGGTTATTTATCCATCCAAAGAGGTTAATTATGGTGGCCGGCTCCCGCCTGCTTGGAACCTTCTTTGTGTCCGCACATGAAAAATCTCTGCTTTGAAGGCTCCGTACCTCACTTGGCTACACACCTGCCAATTGTGTCAATAGAATCACTGTATAAATTTTAATAATAATCGTTGATGATGCATTTAATAATTATCCTAAAAACAACTGTGTGCATGCAATTTGCTGGGGATGTCATCATTAGCCTCTTTTACACTGAGATCCTGAAGAAAAAGCAATAAACTGCCGTTTTCTGCTTTTTAAACAGAATCCAGTGAAGCGTAAGATTGCACTTTGTGGCACGCTATCTTGCAATCAGATATGTGCATGTGTAAAATGCAAGGGCAATTGCTTTCAACTCAATGAAAAGAAGTTATGGTCGAGTATCCACCCCTGTCCCGCTGCCCTGGAATATTTTACAATTTCGTTTTACTTCCCAACTGTTCTTACTGCTAGAATAGATCCTCTAAAATACTAGCCAGGTGTCTTGAAAGGGCAAGTCAATTACTTGATTGTCCTGCCCAGTTTGGAGAAGAAAAGGTAGAGCAGTAATATTATAAGAATTTATATAATTTTACATAAAATGGTCCAAACTGTTTCTAAACGAATACAATTGGAAAAAAGTGTTTTACTGACAGTTTAAAAATAGCAATAACGAAATGTAATTTAGCGAGGCATGTTAAAAATAACAATGACGGTGTAACAGACTGGGTCAGCCTGAAAAAATGTGACACTGACAGACTTCCGCGACACAATCCGGGGTAAAATGTGATCTCCAAGTGCCCACTTCGTAGTGTCCAAGGAGTAGAAATCTTTTTTGTACTTCCAACATGTAGACCAATTTAAAAGGAATGATAGGAGTCGTTTCTATTGGCTGAGGAGCAAGTTGGCTGTGCTCATTCCCACAATAGCGCAAACACCCCTTTAGAGTACAACTTTTATAACTCTTGGCTTAATTAATCATAGTAACGGTGACCGTATTGTGGGTCTTTGCCTGGAGAAGGTCAATCTCTGATGGACATTTCTAGCAATGGCAAAAATTGTTAAAAACATGGCGAGATAAATAAAGCATGTTTTCATTGGTCGTTAAGCTATACTGTGTTGACGGAACACTGAGCTGAATTATGTTAACAACTCGAAATGGTAATAAAGCGTATATAATGGGCCTGTCATCAAACAGAAACACTACAAAGCTTGGAGAGTGTTTCTCAAATCATCCAGGGAGGAAAAAAGACTTTGATTGCATTTACGCTCTATCTAAGATGGTTTACTGTGGTGGGACTCTGCTCTGCTTATATTTCTAATCGCCGTGATAGTGCTTACGAGACAGTCCCCGAGGCCATTTTCGACATCATGACAAGTCACTGTCTTCTGCTTGCCTTCACCATCGCTTATGTGAGAGGAATAAGGGAAGAAGGCGTACAAACATGCTTTCACGCTTCAACTGAACTTCACAATAGCAAAAGTATCAGGCAGACGATGTAGCTTGGTCTCTTAACGGGAGATGACAAAGCTGGAAGCGGTGCAGCTTTTATCATGTCAGCTAACCATTAGGAGACGGGTCAGGATATTCCAGACATTTCCTATTCTGCATGCTGTCCAAATTATTTGGGGAAAATCATTGAAGTTGCTCATCAGCCCACATCAGTGAAAACATTGTGGACCACTGAATTCGTGTTTGCTAGTTATGCCCATTTTCTATTTAAACCGACTGAAACATTTCAAAGCCACACCTAAAACAAGTTTAATCCATAACACGAATGAGGAATTTCAATTTAAAACCTGCAAGGGTAAATAATGGTCTGAAAGCTGTGAAGGGGATGGTATTCCTTCAGGCGTCAGAAGCGCACATTGACCTTCATTATTTCTGGTTACTCGGGGAACTCCTTCTACTCCTCATCTCACGAACGTCTATCTCTTGCGTCCTGCTGTGGCAAAGACTTCAATCTGTCTCTGTTTCCAAAAAAGGCCTCAAGCTGAAATGGGGTGATGATTCCTATGCCTTTTATAAAGTGAGAGCTAAAGTACTGGAATGGATTCCGGACGAAAGCGACCAGATGTACACATTCCCTCGGACACACACCGAACAAAAGCATCCGGTCTGGATGAGGAGGATCACCAGGGATTTCATGGGCTTCATTTTTTTTTTCTATTGAAAGAAAGTCAAGTGGGAAAAATGTAAACATGGCAGATAAATAACAGTTATTTTGCTGAAAGTGATGCCCTGCTGTTGTGCCCACTTCCTGCTCATGGTGTGACTGTGTTGTGGAGGTGTATTTTTACCAAACGTTACACAAAAAGGCAATCTGTTTCTTAATTTTTTTCTAATTAAAGGTTTATTGACAAATAGGAAGCAATTAATCAAAACAAAGGCTTCAAGCTGTTTAATGCCACTCCCATTGGAAGCTTAATATCAAAGTAAATGTAACTAACGATTAGCATTGATAGTTCTCATTTTCTAAAACCCTTGAAGTAATGGGTATTTGAACACAAAAGGTGGTGCAACACAGATAATATAATAACGTTCACAGGCATATATTTTTTTTATCTTCTAGGAAAATGGACTCACATTACAGCATCTTACCAAGTCATTTAGAGCAGTAGTAGGTCTACTATTCATTTTTGTGTTTGCATTACTGCGTTGTACTGGGATAGCACAATGGAGGGAATTTGAGCATTCTTCACATTTGTTTTGATTGTTATTACTCAGTTTTTGTAGTAAATCAAAATATGAGACCCCCCAGCAGCTCACACTCTCTTGCGTGGATCTTTTTGCCAGCGAAAGCTTGAAGTCTTGGCGGCTACTTGATAAATGATTCAGTCGGCACTGCGTAGAAAGCATGATATACAAGCTAACTCGGAATCCGGCAGGATAAACGGGGCTCCGGAGACTAACTCCACTAGCTTGGAGAAGAACTCACAGACCTTGCAACAAGACCGATGCAAACAGACTAAAGGTATTTGGGCTATGTTTAAAAAAAAACATGCTGACAGTTACACTTTATGCAAAATATTTGTATATCGTTTTGGACCTGACGCATACAACTGGATTTTAGGAGCTAAGTAGGATCTGTGATCTCATTCTTAAACTTTATATAATTAAGTCGCCTTTGTCTACTCCCACAACAAATTCCACGCTTTGCATTCTTGGACAGAGCTGTGAAAATACCCAAACTTAGTCGAGCCCGCTTCTGCGTGGATTTAGCTTGCGTGGGGTCCTAAAAGTATAGCCCAATTTTTTTTCGTCAAAGATTTATCAGGAGGAAAGTTATTTTTTTGCAGATAGTTGACGTCCTAGTGTGATGTCGGTGGTCTTTTGTTAATGTGACAAAAATAACACCTCTTATGAGGCGACCTTTAGGTAGCAGTATTAACATTTGTAAATTGAATCCGAAGAGACCATGTCGGATCCAAATGTGGCCTTTGGTTCTTCTTTCACGCAACGTGTCTGACTTTGAAATGTTAATAATACCACCTGATACTCACCAGAGGATCTTGACAGTCGCAGCTCGTACTCGATGTGTTCATTGAGAACTCGTCAGCACTTGAGCTGCTCCTCCGTCCGTCAATGCCCATCCAGCTGCTGTCAGCCGACTGATTGCTTTAAAGGTTATTGTTGGGCATGTTTACACCGACCGCATCATTATGCGATAAGATTAGATTGAGGATGGATTACAACCACGTTGTATCACCCGGATCAGATTAAATGGCCGGCTAGTTTGGTTTTAACACAGAAGCAATACCTGCGTGCCTATGCCCATGACAGAGGTTAACAACTATGCTTTGACAAAAACAAAAATAAGATATTATATCGAGCACTAAATATTATTACGTTTGGTCTGGACGGATTACTTCTGCATTATTGAATAGTGTTTTCTCAAAATATTTCTTGTTTGGATCTACTGTAATGGTCCTTTGTCTGCTATCCCATTCATATCTGATTTATATTCTTTTTAATTATATTTAATTAAAATGTATGTGATTAAAACATCAGCAGTTTGCAGGCAAGGTTAACGTCGTACTCCAGGGACATTGGTTGACAATTTCAAAACATGCCTTATTTATTTTTTGTCTTCATTATTGTACTGTGTTTGGATGGCCCATTACACCGGCTGTATCTTTTTAATTAACTTATTTCATTCTGAACATTCATAAAATGTAATAATGCAGATAATTTCCTATCCTATATATATATATATATATATATAAATATATATATATATATATATATATATATATATATATATATATATATTTAGTATTGTTTTAAAATATTGATATATTTTAGTGTTGTTTTAAAACATGAATATATAAGTCAACACTCCTAAAACTATTCACAATATTTGAATTTGCCGCATTGTTTTTATCCCTTAACAAAAACACCTCATGTTGATAAGCCATGGTGTGATGCTGAAGCAGTGCACACTTTCAATGTAAACACTGTAAAATGCACCTGAAATGATGCATGAGACCCAGTCCCATGGTGACTTCTAATAAATCAAGGCCTAATAAAGTTTGGGTACAGTGCAAAAGCTAAGGCCCAAAACAATCCATTATATTACAACTTTATACACCAAGTGGGTTGCCAGTCGACGAGGCATTGTCCCTTCAATGTTCACACAATTTTATAGAGCCGTGTCAACTGATTATGTTTTGCTTTATACTTATAGTGAATCTGTTTTGAACCACGAGTAAGGAGTAAACTAAATGGAATGCAGCTGATGTGAGGTTTACAGCTAAGCTGCTTCTGATCTTTGATACGCAGCGTCTGGGGGCTCACCTTGTTGAACGCTCCCCCCAAAATGTTCCTGCTCAAAAGCAATTAAGTTGTGTTTATTTTGTCGTCGCTCCTGCAGTGGGAGGCGGCGGTCACATGTGGTCTCATCCACCACAGGCTGCTGAGGAAGTGATGCTAATCTAGACAGAGGGAAGACTGGGAGGAGTGGGGGAGGGTGGGGGGAATCACCCCTCCCATCCTCCTCTCTCTCTCTTTCTCTCTCTCTTTCTCGATGATTGTGCTGCAATATGTCGCATGACCGCCGCCAGGACTGCAGATGAGTCTTCTAGATAATCATAATAATAAGGCATCATCGTTTATATCATACAGCAAAGCAATATTTTTATTTTATTTATTTTATTTATTTTTTCTTACAATTTAATGATATTAATAAAAGGCCCCTTTTGATCACCTCCCAGTCAGGTTCTATTCAAACAAGTCTTTGCATGTGTCGGACCGTTTAACCACCTGCTTTGATATTTATGAGGAAGCTCCTACCCCCACCATTGATATTCATGCGGTTCAAACTTACTATGCAGCTTTGCTGCATTGTCACTTGCTTTTTTTTTTTTTTTTCCTCTTCTCGCCCCAATGCTGCATGCTCAGTCTCAATAGTCTGATCTGACCGACCCCCCCTACACACACACAGACACCCCAGCCCCTTTTTACACCGCAGCATCCCGCTGCCATAGAAACCAAAAGGAGCATCCTGGGTGGTGCATGCAAGGCTCTCAGTGTGTGCGCTCAGGAGAGGGAGCGCATTGACCAAAGATAGAGCTAGCAGAGAGGTGCTGTTACTGGTTGGCTGGAAGTGAGGAGAAGCAGACGGAGAAGTGAGCGGGTGAGGTTATCCAGAACGCAAAAGTCACTTTCACGGGTGAGTACGGCACGGAGCGTCACTGAGTGTCTTTCTTTTGTCTTCTTTGTTGATGAGTGATGGTGAGTTTGCTGCTGAGATGCGCAAGAGTTGTAGTTTGCTTAGCATTTTACTTTTGGATTCAAAGCAACTAGCTTCCTTGTTTTGCACGTTACAAAATCGTTGATGGACCTCTGTGTTAATATTTGATGAGGCTTCCCATCTCGGTCGCCTCTGCTTTTTTTCTTTCTTTCTAAAACCATCCCTTTGTTGTCCTCCAGCTTTTAACAGTCATGAAACACAGTAAAGCCCGAGGTGAGGCCACCTGCTCTGCTGCATAGCGCAAAACACGGTCAAGTCAGGCTTTTGAATTTCGTGTGAGTGTCTTTTCTGCCACTTTTTCAGCCCGTCTCTTGCTCCCCCGCTCTTGCTCCTTGTCCTGACACTTTGATGAAGGACCACAGCCGTGGGGCTAATGGGGAGGAGATCAGTACGAGCTGGAGGGAAAAGTGTAATTGTGAGCAGTTGGCACCTTTGAGACGCTTGTTGTTCGATAATGAGCCAAACTGTGAAGACAGAAGGCAAAAAAAAAAAGAGAAAGGAAACCGTGCAACCTGTTAACATCCCTGCTGCTTATTCACGCCCTTTTCCTCACCCAAGCAACAAGCAACAGCAGCCACCAAGAATTACAATTTGCATCTTTTTTGGTAGGCTTGTAAACGCTTTTGGACGTTTAATACAATCTCGCTACTTTTTGGCAACTTACAGCTAGTATCCCAAAGCGACCTTTAAATATTTTAACGTGCACGAATCGGTGACATACAATAAAAATGCATTATAAAAATCTGACCTATACAAACACTGCAATATGCATGCTAGGCCTGTGCACACCGAAAGCTCACCTCCCTGGTTTAGATTGTTGCATATGGAAGTCGTGTGACACAACAGAATTCTTCGCTGTTGCCTTTAGCTCTTATTTAGCTTCCCTATCTACATTGAGAACTCTGGATTGCTCGCTTAATGGAAACTTGACTTTGAACAAATCCATCCTTTCATATTTGGCCCCGTTGACCCTTGCTGGCTTGCTGCGTTTGTGTTTTGCGTGCGCAACTGTGTACAGTTCCACGTTTGTAAAGAGCATGTGACCGTGCACGTGTGTTGATGATGACGTGCTAGGAGTATGGCCGCGGGGGTCGTGGGCTTTCTTTGTGTGCGGCGCCTCCCGTGTGACACCTTTTATGACTTTTTGTTTAAATGTCACTCACCGAGGCTGCGATAAACATGGGAAAACGGGAGGCTGGGATTGGTGCGATAAGCCCGCCCCCACTGCCCCCCCACCCCCGATTTCCTCCAGGCACAGTTTGTTTCAGTCCGATAGAAAATTGGAGTGAATTCTTAAAGCCCTTTGGTCCCCGATCAATACAGCATAAGAGGAAATAATATTGGCCTTGTAAACGAGGGGTGGTGCTATACTGACAATGATCTCACTTGTTACAGGAAGCTCATGTTTAATAGATGGAAATAAGGCCGATATGAATTGTGGGCTCCGCTGTGGCCGAGAACATTAGAACTTGTTGCTTAATCCGACACTTCAAAGCCTTTATTCAACCAAGGCTCAGGCCGCTGCTTCTGACTGCAACCTGCACATTGCATCTATAAAGAGATCAAAACAGCCAGAGGCTTTTTCCATCTCTGTGTTTTCGTCCTGTGTACAGAAAACCATAAATTTAGTATTCCTCAAACAGTCAAGCCACAACGTCGATACTTTGCTGCGTTGGAGTTTTCATGTGAGAGAAAGAAAAAGTGCTTTTAGGAAGTTGGTGACAGGGCTTGAGTGAAAGCTCGGTAAAATCCGGTAACTGTGTAACCCTCTGTGGTTAGTTATTTAGTTTAAAAAAATAAATCTTTTGCTAGTTATAAATGTTGCCATTATGAAGCTTTTTTAGTGCCCTTTGCTCTCGTTCTGTTTGTAAATCTTGCCAATTTTGTACTTTCTGGAGGTGAATATTACGCCATGGTTTCCGCAAAGCTCCTGAAGCCCGACCTGCCAAATGTACCAGATCATAAGCGGCATCATCTTTATGAATGTTAAATAGTTGATTGTAATGGATAGTGTAGCAGCAAGCTATGTTAATTTTCTCATACCTCAGCACTTTTCATCGGCTACCTTTACTTATAACAGCCTAAAAGTAGGCCAAACCAATGAAGCCTCAATACTTGCGTGAATTTACTACATACTAAAACATTTCGGCAGATTATTGAGCGCCACATAAAATCAGTTCCGGGTCGCAAAGCACAACCAAAATGAATACATAATACTGTAATTATCCATCCCTAACTGCAAATCTGCTACTATTTGTGCGCTATCCAGTGCACGGTTTGATATGCTACGGTGCATTAAACTTTCTCTGGCATTTCAACTCAGTGACCGCATTGCCTGCCATTCCCTTGCAATCTCTTCCAATTTTCAACTTCCATCCATCATCTGAGCGGCTTATCCTCACAACTTGTGGAATTCTATTACACTTATTTCCTTGACTGCAGGATCAATTATTGGTCTATCTGTTGGATCAAGATGAGGAAGGAGTGCAATCGAGGCTAGCTAGTGGCAGGTTAATAATGCCAGCAATAATGGCTGAAACTCTGCTGGTCATCTTTCCTTTACAACTGTTATGGCTGCGAGCATCTGAGTACACACGGCCCAAATGTCAGCCCACGCTTAATCTAACAGGGTCACAATGATGGATGCATCATTTCTTCATGCTGACTTGTTGTTTCCCGCTATCGCAGAGAGCCTCGGGGCCGAAGGTCGGGTTAGAGCTCGCAGAAATTTGATGCGGTGGCTTTTTTTTCTGTTGGGAGCAATACTTTGTTGACTTCTTGAAGTGGAATCAATGGAGAAGACAAATGTTTCATTGATGGAAATTGATCATAAATGCCCAACATTGCATTGTTTCTTTTTTACACCAACAAGGTACATTAGACTAGTGTGAGCTGCCGATGACAAGTTCATTCATTAAAAATGATTCAAAAGTACCCCCCCTATTATTTTATCACAAAATAAGCAAGGAAAAGAACAAAAATACAGAAACGACTCATTCAGATGACATTAATCCTATTCACTTCAACAAAGCTAGCATACATGGTTTTGGAAAATGTGAAGAATCCAGGCAAGCGCCTACAAACGCCACTCAGGAAGGCCACAACTGAGATTCCAACCCCAGACCACAAATTGTGAGGCAACCACGACACCTGTCATAAAAAGAAAAGAAATATATCCCCCCCAAACCAGCTAATGCAAGACGTTAAGTAGATAAAGTGCCTCCTCCTTCAATCAGCATCTCTCCTATGCCCGCAATCCACTTGACAGGCTTACTTGCACTTGTATTAATCCGTCACAATACTGCGACACTTCAAGCCTGCGGAGCATCAGCAAGCTTGTGTTTGTAATGGATGAAGCAAATCCATTTAAATTCCCCGCTGATGAAAATTAGGAAGACTCAAACAGCCTGATGGCTGCCTGTTGGTTTTTATCCTGCAAATGCAAAAGCATCCTGCACGGCGCAAGCACACAACACATCAATAAAGTCCGTCTTTATTATTATTGGATGGCATCGTGCTGTGCTGCTCTGTCACCATTGGTCCGAGGTGATCGTAATGTTGTTGGTCATTAATATCATAAAGCCTAAACAAACTGCAATGAGTCACTCTAAAAAACTGCCCGCATGTCCTCAGCAAATGGCGAGCTCATTTTTATTCCTGTCCTGCTGTGGCCCTTTGCTAGTTTTTATGGTTTGAGATGATGATTATTATTATTACATAATGATGTGTCCTTACACTCTAGAACAATACTGTACTTCTTTTCACAAGAATAGAATAGAATAGAATAGAATTCCTCCTCATATAAGGGTCATAGTTCATCTGAGTTGCCAATAAATTCGGTAGAGTCCAAATTGCAATTGCACTTTACACTACAAAAGGTCCATCGAATACTTTGCAGCCTTATGTGGGTGATTGTGTTTTGTTATTGCATCTCAAGGTCTGTTGAGACTGATGGGGGAGAGAGACTGGGAAGTGATTCAATGAACATTTGAATTGTGCATTCTTATATGAATACAATTTTAAAGTCATTCAGATGCACGTTAGGCTTGCAAAGTTGCCTCTCTATACTTTTCATACGTGCTGTGATTGACGAGTGATTAGTCTTGGGTGTACGCTGCCATTTGCCTGGAGTCAGCTGGGATCGGCTACAACTCCCAATGACCCAGAGCTGAATAAGGAATATATACTAGAATGTGAATGAATGGAATCGCAACCAGAATTGTCCCTTAAAGGGAAAGTAATGTTGCTGCACGGCCAATCCTTTTTTCCTCTCCATTTAATTTCTTGAAAAGTATTTTAACACGGTCCATTGCCATACAAGCTGAAAAAGAAGTTAAGCAGGTTTAATAGCTAAAAAAACCAGTGCAGCAACAAAAGTAAGTCAAAGAATGAACAAAAGGCCAGTTAATAGGAATGACATTTACATCAATGTAGACGATGTACAACTGTAAGTAAACTGAAATGTTCTGCATGCAGACAGTCATTACAACACAATGTCAAACACTGTTAATTACAGTTGATTTGCTGAATCGTCCCACTGTTTGCACATTCAACAGTGGAAGCGCTGAACAAGCTCGACACGTCCCATTTAAATATTGTAATATAATTTCAATATTTACTCCGTGCAAGCAGAGGCAGGCTGCAAGCTGTGCGATAGCGATTGCAGCTTGCGGTCAACAAGCAGGTTAATTGTTCCATTTCCCATGTGGTTCAATTGGGCTATGGAAATCCACAAGGAAGCAGATTTTGAAGTTAAGAGAACATGATCCCACCCCCCCAAGAAAAACACAGATCTTTGACCGAAAGGATTAGACTTTTTTTTTTTACTTTTCAAGTGATAAGTGTGATTAAATTTATCCTTGATGGGGATAAGAGTGTGTGTGTGCGTCTGTGTGTGTGTGCTTAGTGCTAAGATGATTGCATTTATAAAAGTTACATTTCTATATATTTCAGATTCATGAAACTTCTCAAAAGTCATTTTCAATCATACGTTTGCGAGCGTTTTGGGAAGAAACACTAATTGAATTGAAATATTTGAAGTAGCGCAATACACTAAATTCTACAACTTCCTACATGAGCATCGTTTACCTCGTCGCCTGAGTGTCAAAATCATTTTTCGCCCTTCCCCACTGCTGTTTGACACAGCCGACTTATCCGCCGGTGCTTAACACCTCCTCTCACGCACCGGAGCTTTAGGATTTAGGGTTGTGGGGGGGTGGGATTATGGGATTTTGTGAAAAAGACACCACGGAATAAGCACTCCAAAAACGGCTGAGGTGCCCACATCGAGATTAGTGGGAATCATTTCCGCCCTCGGGGAACGACAAGCTTCCCATGCATGTTGATGAAACAGCTTTTACAAATTAACGTCGCAATCTACAAATCCCATTTTGGAATGAATTTTGCTGTGCTGGACATTTCCAGTGTGATGATATGACAATCCCGTCAGCCTATTGAGTTTTTCCTCAACATGACAATAACATCTCGCAATTAAAACAAAGTGCAAACAAACCTGTTTTAATTAGTTATCATACATGTTGATCCTGTGTTGCCTTACCAGTAGAATGTTGTTGTAATTATTTTTTTTTCATATTTTACAGAAGTTGATAAGCAGGTTTTGACCTGGTTGCCATAGAAACACAGTTTGATTAGAGGAGAAAAGCCTTTATGTGTATCAATTTGCCGTCTCGCTCAATTTCTGACCAAATATGAAGAAAAAAAAAGAAATGTCAACTTAAATGTTCAACAATGTGGCGGCGACAGCGGCGGCGGTCGACAACCTTTATGCGAAACGTCTTTGATAACATCGCAGCTCACCTGACTACCGTTTGGTGCAGAGGTAGCAGCCACCTGAAGGAACGTTGCGGCCTGATTGATTTTGCTTCGCTAGTATTGATTGCGAGAAGTGTTTCTCAGCATGAAGGAACCGCCGTAAAGAGCCCTATGATAAAGTGCGGCCCGGTGGTGGTCCACTCCTGCAGAGGCGTGGGTGTAATCATTAATAGTGCAGCTAAAAAAGCTCCAGGTTGCTTCATTCTCACGCTGTCAGGGGAGATTGTGTCCGGCGGGAATAATATGCTTCGCTTCATTAGTCATGTGTCTGAAGAGGAAGACCAACGGCGTTTTTTTTTCTCACTTCCCATTTGGCTTACTGTCCATGTCTAACTACTGCAGGATTATTAGCACTCTGTTCTTTCTTTGCAGCACTAAAGTTATTAGCTGCTTTTCAGCCTGTGTGTTTCTATTTCTGTAGCCATTATAGCAAACGCTGCTTTGGCTTCCACATCTGATTGACGAGTGTGTGGAGGTGTGGTGGCACAATCGTTCCCTCATTAACCTTTTCGCGCTGAACCAAACAGAGGCAGCGAGTGCAGAGACTGACGAGAAAAGTTTACTAGCTGAACAATTCTTTGAAATATGGCACTAACATCCTTCATGAGGCCAAAAACTTCATGATCGTATTGTTTTCATGTTTTCATATTTTTTTTACTTGAGGTTCACAAACAACTTGGATTGAAAGAAGAAATGTCACGTAAATCAGAATTCAAGCCAAACTTCTCTGCATGAATTTTGGATTCATGACATCAGAAAGAAGTCCAGCAGTCATCAGAACTGCCACTAAGGGAGTATTCATGATATTTGAACACTTGAAGATGAAGTATGACTTGTCCCCACAGAACGTCTTCCATTATCTTCAGCTACAACCATACACTAGCTTAGGTCCTGAACTGACTTGGCCTTCCATGAGTAAGAGCGAACAAAGTCCAATTTATTTCTGGATGTTTGTTGACAGGTGAAAGTCTAAAATTAGGTCATCTTAAGTCTGGACTGAAATAGGAGTTGCACGTCTGTGTTATGATTGCTGAACAGATGTGGGCCGGTTTATATCGGAACAGCCTTTCAACTACCACAAAAGCCTGGTATAGACTGACTAATATCACACCAGAAAGATGACATTCTTTCAAATCTATCCTATCTGAGTCATGTTTCAGAGGTTGGCTCTTTTCTGCACTGTACCTTGCATTGCCCCAGGGCGGAGTTCTTCTTGCTTGACATCTGTTCCACTATAAGCAGGATCACAGGCATGCCACTGGGTACTGAATCCTGCAAAATTCCATTTGTGCACAACTCAAATGTCTAAAGATTGCTTTACGTACATGAGATGGACCTTGACATGGACTCCCTTCCTATTGTTAATAGGTGGTCTTTGAGATGAGCAGCTGGGGGGGAAAAGTAGGCAACCTATTGTCTCAGAAAACTGCTGCTTGTTTTTAAAAAGACTGGCAGCCATATTTAAGTACCTGACATGATTGCTCGCATCACTTTCAAATGCTGACTGTATTTTATTTTTGTCTTGCATACACAATGCCGATTGTCCACTTATTTCGTCAGTCGTGTGGGTTTATAGATTGAACAGCCTACCTACTAAATGTACATTATGTAGCTGTAATCCACAAGCAAGCAATCTCCTTTCCTCTATTAATAAAACGGAAAAACAATCAGGAATGAACTCATCCTTGCCTCCAGGTTCCAGCTGCTTCTATTTGTCTTCAGCGGGGGGAAGATTTAGCTCAATAAACACTCTCGAAAAAAAAAAAGACAGAAAAAAGCAAATTCAATGTGCCCTAAAGCGGCTTCCTGCTATGTGTGCACTATTACATGGAGACTGGAGTCTTCTGAGAGCAGCACACAGCTATGGTAGATAAATTAGAGTCAACGCAGTGCGTGGAAAAGAACACTGCTGCAAAATGTGGGGAATTGAATTCAGGCTTGAGCGAATGGGGAATGTTCCAGGTATTAGATGCTGAAATTTGATTATATGGAATCAAGAAACAGCATGGTTTGCCTGTTCTCCCTCAGGCTCCACGCATCTCGCTTGTCAGCGTCCTCGGCCCGTGTCCAAGGCTTTTGTGTGTGATTTAGACCGAGGCACAATGACCAGGTTCCTTCACGTGTCGGCCATTTTGACACCTCATCCCGGGAGCCTTCTTGGATTAGCATTCAAATAGACGATATTTCATTTGCATGTTTCCTCTCTGCCAATTGGCACTGCCTCCACCATTGTTTTTCTTTCAATGGCAGTGGCATTCAATAACAACGCCACAAGAGTATTATTATTTGAATGCATATTTTCTTATGGGTACTCCTGCTCTGTTGGGTTTATTGAAAACTATACATTGTCTTTAAATCAAGCGTCATTGCAATATTCACTATGTACAATAACAAAACACTTATTTTCCCTTTCTACGTGTGTTAGGAAATACTGTTCCCCAATTGAGGGCCCCAAAAACTTTATCAGCAATTTGAAGTTTCTGGAAGTGAATGGCAGTGTATGTTATGTGCAAAAATATTGACTTAATACAGTGTCTCTTTTTGTGCTCTCACCCTCATCATTGCCATCTGCTCGCCCATATTGTGTTCCCGGACCCCACGGCTCGCCACCAGACGCTACTTTTGGCCTCCTTCTCGGTGTGTTTGTGCTCTGCGGCTTGGTTCTGCTGGGCCTGCTAGCCTTCGGCTCCTGGAAGCGGTGCGGTCCGCCTCGGCGGAGCAAAGCCAGCTTCCTCACTCCGTCCCCCAGCCCGGAGCACCGCCCGCTGCAGCTGTCTCGCCCGCTGCCGTTGCCGTCGCCCCCAGGTAACCAGCAGCTGCAGCAGCCAGCGGTTACCATGGCAACAGAGAAAATGAAGGACCCCGTGGGCCCGATGGGCTTCCTGGAGGCTGCGGTGAAGATAAGCCATACATCTCCTGACATCCCCACTGATGTCCAGCTCTCCATGAGGGAGCACTTCCTGCGCCGCACACAGCGCATGCAGAGGCAAACAACTGAGCCCGCTTCCTCCACCCGGTTAGTCATGACACGTGTGTGCGTTCGTGCGGCCGAGGCTTTACTTCTCGTTACGTCGACTAAGCAGCATTGGTAGGCCATTCGTATAGAAGTCCGTGGATAGCCCCGGGAAGTGCGTCCATGGTCAGCGTGTTCTGCAATTCACATTAGTTTTCTCTATTTTTCAAAACAAAATTAAAATAACGAACGTCAGAGTATGTATCGCTTTGTCGGCAAGAATAATAATTTCACATTTGAGGTTGCATAGTATTGCAGTTAAATTCATAAGCCTAGATGATTTTAAGACAAAGTGGATTTATTTGTAAAGCGTTATGTAACAAGTCAGCAACCTCAAAAGCTTTTGCATGTTCTTGCAGGTCATTACAGTGACGCTAATTGCATGCGACGACTTCATCGGGAGCCTTTCACCGAGGGGACAAAATGCTGTGAACGATTGCATGTCTTCAGCATGTTGAGCGTGCATCCTTTCAAACGTTTTGTCCTTGAATTAAGGCAGGAGTCAGCTCCCGGGGGGCTTCAACTCAAAAACTCATCAGGCATTCCGCAATGCCTCGTGCATGCAGCGCTGCAAGAGGCATGCTATCAGTGTCACTGTGTCATCACTCATTAGCTGTGAGAAGCATCTGTTTAACTTTGACTTTATCAATGTGCATTTACTTCATTTACGCTTTAATTAACGGTGTACATGAGAAAAAGAAAACTCTTACTTGTCCCTGAATGTTCTTTTTGGAAAAACACTGCGACTAACAATGAGGTGAGGCATCTCATAGTTGAACTTTATCAGTTGTTTTGCAGCAGATAGAGTGAAATGACTATAAAGGCACTCGAATCCTCCATTTACACCTTATCTACGAAACCACATGGTCTGTGGGCGGCATGTTCCTGGGTTCTTGTCATGCGATCCACAGAAAAAAGCTGCTAATGATTTAAAGGTCACTGGTGTCGTGGTTCACTTGTCTGATTTCAGCATGCTGGCATTTGTTCACTTCCCACTTAATGACATATGAAAAACATTGAAATCTGTTTGAGAAAAATTTGAGTCTGCTTAGCCTAATGCTAGCAAGTTATCAAATGTTGTCTTTCAAAATTAATGTCAAGTCCCTTCACCATGACTTCCTGTGTCTCTCGTCTTTCCGCAGGCACAATTCCTTCAAAAGACACCTTCCCCGGCAGATGCAGGTCGGCAGCTTGGACCTGGGGAACGACTACATGTTGGACAAAGAGGAAAAATCCACAAGCATTGGCCGTATTCAGCCAGAGCTCTACCAGCAGAAAACATGTGACTCGGAGGATTCCTCCAAGAACAGCAGCAGCAAAAACTGCGGGAGGATTAACTTCTCTCTCAAGTATGATTACGACAATGAGGCCCTGCTCGTCAACATCATCAGGGCGGTCGACCTTCCCGCCAAGGATTTATGCGGCACGTCCGACCCTTACGTCAAGATCTACCTGCTGCCCGACCGCAAGAAGTTCCAGACGCGGGTCCATCGAAAAACCCTCAACCCCACCTTTATTGAAAGCTTCCACTTTCCTGTGCCTTACGACGACTTACCGAACAGGAAGCTCCACATGAGCGTTTTCGACTTTGACAGGTTTTCACGACACGACATGATCGGGGAGGTGGTGATGGACAACCTGTTTGAGACGTCCGACCTCTCCCGGGAAACCAATATATGGAGAGACATCGAATATGCCACCAGTGTAAGGCTTTTTTCAATACTTCATGTGATTTAGTTTACGTTCACATAGACAGCATTTTAAAGCAACACCTACGAAGACTCCCAAAAGCCTGACTTGCTTGTTGCGGTGAGCTCCTTTGAAGTACTGTGAGGAACTCAAAATTTGCCGCGGCTTTCCGTATTAATCCATCCCATTTCTATGGCGCTTGTCCTCATTAGCTCCCCGAGTGATCCGGAGCCTATCCCAAGCCGATCAGGGGCACGTCTCAATTCATTCACCCTCACATTACCATCCATGGAGATGTTAATCCAATTTAATAAGTAATTGCGCCAACAGGCAAGTAAATCCACAGGGCTGAGCTAAAATTTGAACCCCAAACCTTTAAATTACGATTCATCTACCCTTCCGTGCCGTCTTACTGTTGACCTCACACCCTTTCATATCGCATTAACGCTCAATCGGTATACAAACCTTAAGAATGAACCACAGCTTTTGCAGTTTCGGTAATTGCCGAAAATCTTGCGGTTGTCAAATTGGCACTTTAAATAGCACAAGTCCCTCCACAGCCCATCAGTGTCACTTTATGCTTTTCCAACACTTGACTGCTGCGCTCTGGCATCACCGCTTGACTTTCACACCTTTCAAAGTGAATTCCGCACCACAGCACTGGAAAACATGGATGTCGGCGGTTCAGCTGTGAGTGTGCGATGACGTGCGGCTAATTTTGGCTGGTTTGCACCTATGCAGAGAAAAGGGCATCTCGCCGGTTAATTGTCTTTACTAAATACTAAATACTCTCGTTGTTATGTTCAGTGTTGATATGCACAAGTACAACCCAAAACACCAAATGTTTTGGGCGTGTTTAATGTTGTGATGGAGAGTGAAAGAAACACACAAACACAGAAATGTGCTCTAAAGCTGCCTGCCGTTTTATGTGTAGAAAGTCTCGACAGACCATGATAAACATAAGGGAGCAGGAGAATCATTCTGACTTCCGCGGTAAACTGCACGCAGACGAACCTCGGGGACTCAGCAGCCTCTTCTGCTCATGGCCTGTCATGATAGAGTGTGAGAAAACTAACACTACATTTTGGGCAAATGGGGCTACCATGGCCACGGGAACCTTGTCTAAGTGCGGCTGTAGACAGCAAAATTGATGATGTTTTTTTAGCACACTCGATTTTCCCCACAACTGCTTCAAGACAATCAACGAATCTACTTGATCTACCAGATTTTGCAATTATTTGAATACCGTAAGTTGATTATCATGTGCCATGTGTCCATCCTCAGGAGAGCGTTGACCTTGGGGAGATCATGTTCTCACTCTGTTACCTGCCCACTGCTGGAAGACTCACACTGACTGTCATCAAGTGCAGGAATCTCAAGGCCATGGACATCACTGGATACTCAGGTGGGTGCGTGTGTGTATGCATGTGTGTTTACGTTCGCCTGAGATCACAAACACACAAGTTGCGGGCAGGCCATCTCTCTGTTTATTCCGGCAATTATTCACTGGCAAGGCGTGCAATATCAAGCCACTGTCAGGATGTCGTTGCTTCATTTTTTTTTTTTCAAGTGGCTGCCATCCCGTGTTTCCCTGCAGAACTGATAGCACGTGTGAAATGTGACATTTATTGTGCTTTAAATGCCACTGTTCCGCCATAATTGGGATTTATTGTGGCATTTTTTTCTTGTGATGTTTAATGACATTCAAAATCAGCCATGATTTTAATTCCAAGTGTGTTTTGCTTTTACCATTATTTTTATTTGTATTGTTATGTACTGTATTTCCCCATATAGTCATTTGGCGTTTAATTTGGCGTCTTTTGCAAAGACTTCTAGATGTCGGTTAGGCTTTTTTTTTTTCGGGAGTAGGTCTGGAGGTTCACACATGTATTTATTGTATTATTGATGAACATTATGCGTACAAAGCTTGCCATATTTATTAGACCGCCTCTCATGAAAATGAGAATGCAGTGTCACAGAGTGTTTTAATACAAACCGGTGCAATTTGATTGAGCTCTGAGATTTACATTTTGATTTGGAAGGGGCGGATTTCAAAATGCATTGAGCTTTTTATATTTGTATAATTTGTCAAGCACAAAATCTACTTTGAAAATTGTCATTTGTGTTCTGTTAGAATCAAAGTACATACGTCTGATTTGACATTTTAATTTTAAATGTAAGCCTCTGATTTTTTTTACATTTTTTTATGAAACAGTCCATTTGAAAAGTTATGGATTACATTCATTATATATCATTTAAATGTCATCATCATCCACGCTGATGTATTACATTTTACACGGCAAAATGACTATGGTCATTACCAGTGCTGTTAAGACATAGCTATGGCATGAACCTTAAATTGACTAATGGCCTTATAAGTTTTATATACAGTCATTTTTTCATTTCCACAAAGACAGAACATCAGGCTTTTTTATGCTCAATTGACAAAATCTTATATTTAATATTTTTAAGGAAGCCCGCAAAAGGGGTGTGGCCTACACACACTATTTTTAGTATAACATCTTTAAAAAAAACACACATTTACGACTGTGCTACAGGCTTATCCTTTCCATGCGATTCGCCGATTAGCAGATGTTGACATTTTATTGTGATCTAGGACCGCTCAGCTGCCTTTAAACGCAGACATAATTCAAAATCAATGGCAACTGGGACAAAATAGAGCAACAGCAGGCCCGCTCTCAGCTTGTCATAAATGTTAGTGTCCCCACATGACTTCGCTTTGTCGTCGTTCTCTTATCTAGACCCTTACGTCAAAGTGTCACTAATATGTGACGGGCGGCGTCTGAAGAAGAAGAAGACCAGCATCAAAAAGAACACCTTGAATCCCACCTACAATGAGGCCATCATCTTTGACATCCCACCCGACAGCATGGACCACGTCAGCCTGCACATCTCTGTCATGGATTACGATTTGTGCGTATGAAAAGTGGGCTGCGTGTAACCATTTGGAATTCACTGATTTCGTTGCGCATGTTCTTACTATTACATCCTTAATGATGTCTGTCGTATTACTAAGTTTGACCTCTGAGACGTACTGTGGTTGCACTTAGAATCCAGATTGACAAAAAAAAAAAATACAAAGATGAAAGAACATTAGTAGATAAAAAGGAAGAAGCTAAGCTAACTGTTAAAATGTTGTGTAACTGCCAGAACACTTCATGGGAGATATTTCATAAACAAAATGAAGAAAACTAAACTCACTTTAGCTACAATATGTTAACGAAAGGAGTGCCATACACAATGGTAGAGTTGACATTTTGCGTAAAGTCTATTTGCACCCGCTCGTACCCCACAGGGTCGGTCACAACGAGGTCATCGGCGTGATGCGAGTCGGGTGCAACGCAGACGGACTGGGAAGGGACCACTGGAACGAAATGTTGGCGTATCCTCGCAAGCCCATCGCACACTGGCACCCCCTACTGGAGTCTAAGAAATCCGAGAAAGAGGTGAGTCGAGGGTGCATTTTGGTGAATCACTTGATATGTTTTGGAGATGTTTTGCATCACTCTTTTGTTGTTATTTGTAAAATGTATTTCTAAAAGACTCACTCTTTGTGTGTGATTTTGTGTGTGTGATTTTGTGTGTGTGATTTTGTGTGTGTGATTTTGTGTGTGTGTGTGTGTGTGTCACAGTGGAAAGCAAGGGCTGCCAGCTTTGACAGCCAGGGCTCCTGCCCTTCCCCCCGCCCCCCAGCGACACCCTGAGCAACACCACCTGCGACCCCCTGCAATCCAGATGGAGGGTGGTGAGAGGTTCCTTCTGCTGGTCCACTTCCTGTCTGTCTGATTATTCAGGAGAAACCCTGCTGTGGCTCCCAACTGCTCCCCCCCCCTCAGCCACTTCCCCCACCCCCTTCCTTTCAGTCGACAACCGAACTCCACCTTCCGCCAGCGTGGTTCCCAGAAAGGTGATCTGGGATCACGTTGGGTTAGGGCGTATTTTTGGATGTTCTGACTGCTCAATGCCCTTCCTTCATGGTTGGATATGTGCAGACTCAAATTAAGAGAAAGCGGTGGTGATCAAAGGATATTTCTCAAAGCGAAGCAAGATGTCTGAGGAGACGTGCGCCACTTTTCAAAACGTCCTGGTGCTGCATTCATTTACGTCGAAACATTATCGAGCTTCATTAAGGTGTCAAAATTGAGTTTCCAGTTGCATCGTCATGCACTGTGATGCTCATTTGTTTCCACTCGGGGCTAAATCACTATCAAGCTGTCAAAACAGAATGATGAGAAAAAAAATAAAAGTATAGTATAAGTAAAGTACAAGTGTAAAAAGATGTTCTTTAGAGCTAGAAAACAAGGAAATAACAAAAGCAATTCATATTCGCCGTTTACTCAAATAGTGGTTGATGCCCTCCCTCAAAGAGAGGCCTCCCTTGACACATTAGAAAACAAAAAGGCACTGAGGGCTCAAATAAAAAAAAAAAAAAGACTAGCTTTTGACTAGCTAAAAGAAGGTCTAAGTTGCGGCGTAGGTGATGTTAAGCAAATTTGTTGAATTTGACTTTGACAAATGTGCGCATAGTTAGACGGTACTTTGCACTCCGCTTGCACTAGGCAAGTAAATAGGGCCCTTAAAAGCACTTAAACGTTTTGACGATTCATCACAATTTACAACGTGTTACACAATGTAGAGGCAACTCTGATTTGCGTTGGATTCGGACTTGTATCTGGGAGCAACATGACATTTTTTCCGGCAAATCTGTTTAGATGTTTCGCTGCACTTCTCCATAATATTTCGTTCTTTCCATTTATTTAGTTTTAAAGCCCAGTTTCACTTTATAAATATTCCACCGCCCTATTGTAAAATATCAACCCAAAATGCTTCCACAAAAATAAAGGGACAGCATTTTTTTCCAAATGTAAAATTCTCCTTCCAGCTCAAGTTAAAAAAAATAAGCATCACTGACCACTATTTGTGTAAATGCCGTGAATGTAGCACAACTTGATGTTTTTGTTGCCACCTCAGTCTCCTTTTGTTGTAGAGAAGTGTATGTATAATTTTGAGCATAAAATTGTGTACAGACATTTTTTTGTCGTGATTGTTTGCCTTCTTTCAACCCAGACAAGATGTGAAGCTAGATGTAGCCTAGCAAGTGGTGACAATTAGAGAAAAAAAAATCACTGCCTCAATGTTAACTGCGTTATGAAACATTGCGTTGGTTCTCCTGTGGAAAATGTGATCATGTCACTCAGATGCTGATGCTGTTCAGTTGAATCCCCTTTTTTAATTTGTTACATCTGATTGATTGATAGAACTTTATTTATCTGTTGTTGTTTAAACTATCATGAACTTTAATGATGAAACATTTTTTGTTATGATTTAATTTTTGTAGATAAAGTAAATATTTTGTACCAAGAGGAAACTCCCATTTCAGACGCTGTGAGTGGGAAAAGTGTTCCCGTTTGAAAATTGAATGTGTCATACGCAATTATTTTATCAAGGTTGTGATTTAAAAGCAGAAAGGATTTTACAATGCTTACTCCAAAACAAACAGGAGGCAGTGTTATTGTAGCTCTGTCAAAAAAAGAACGTGTTTAAATTCTTTTTTTCTATCTACAAAATCCCTCTTTGCATTTTGGATAATATTGAACAAAAACATACTATATAAATAATTTTGGCTCACCCTTGGACAATAACAAATACTAGCAATGAACATGGAAATGCTAACTTGCATAAAAATAGTAACACAGCAGTAGCAAAACTTGCTTATCAATGAATCATCTCTTTTTTTAATGAATTCAGTTTGTTATTTTTAGTTTTAAAGACATTTTTAAATATCATTCCATATTGTACTATTTTTTTTGTAACCATGATGGTGGTAACATTAGGTTGTTGAGAAAGTGTTGATAGAAATTACTTAAAAAAAAAAAAATTGGCACTCAAAATTCCAGTGGTGACCAAATGGAAGTTAAATATAAATCTTGCTTTTACTGTACCCAAATTGATTAAAAAAAAAGAGAGACAAAAGTTTTATCTACAATGGACTATTCACAAATGAATCATGAACTTGATGCTATATCAGGGTTGACAAAAAAATGTGTTCATGATTGTTGTCCAATTATAAAATTGTGAAAGCAACTTGGAAGCCTCTTGGTTGAACATCCGACCTGGCAAGACATTCAGTGTCAGCAAGTCAGATCTTTCACAACTGATTTATGCTCAACCTCTGCCCCAAGTAACCCAAAAAACAAAACCTTTAAGACAATACTTTCAATGGTGAAGTGAAAATCCTCCCACAATGGAGGACAGTGCATCAGTGTGTCATATATCACAGTTTTTCAAAAGGGGCTTCAGGATATGTACACATGTTTCTGCCAGGATCTGTTTGTCATTTACTCTTTTTTTTTTTTTTTCTTCGTGTGTCAGTAACGTATGTTTTTTGTGTCATTGGCCCCTCTTGTTTGTGCTTGACATCACCTCTCATGATATCATTGACACTTCTACATTTGACCTTAGTCTCTTTAATTGGCCCTGGTCCTTCCTCCACATCTTGAAGTTCTTATATAGTTTCAGGAGCTTTCATAGTTTTTGTCAGGTTTTAATTTTCCCCCATGGACCAGTAGAATTGCATGCCTCTATGTATCAGGTATTCTCCAAATATTTTTTTCTTTTTCTTTTTTTTAAACCCGACTTGCTCCTTGCATGAATTCTTATGATAAAACATGATACAACAGGAAAGTAAAGAATAACAAGGATGTACTGATGCGACTTTTTTAGAGCGTGTATCAAATCTTGATGATTTGCCAATAACCAGTATGTCTTTGAAATCGATGGATGAAATAGACCGACGGAGTTTAGGATTTTATCTCACTAATTTTGTTCAGGTACTGCATTCCGTACATCATTCGGACCTTCATTTCCTTGAAATTTTAGTTCCAATCTGAGTTGTTCTGAACTGTTGCCGTTTCGAGTGTTTCCTGTACTTATCTGATGGTTTGTAACCCTCTGCACTTTAGTGTTAGTGTTACCACGTTCCTCAAAAATTTGTTTTCTCACCTTTAATAACATAGTTTTTTTTTTTAACGGGCATTTTGTATAATAGTGACAAGTGAGAAAATATTCTGTTGATGAAATGAACACTTACTGTAATTATAGGTGTTTGTTATAAATTTACCGGTGAAATCATTGGCATTATATTGATCCCCACTTGTCACTGTCAGCTCTCTTCATTGTTTTCCTTCCATGGGGTGTGATGTGTTTTGGTTCTGTGACAAAATCTGCCTTTTGATTAAAGAATTTATGCAAAGTGGGCTGTTGTTTGCCGTATAATGTCGGCAGCCTAACGAGCCAGAGCGATCGACATCGGATCCACACTGACTCGCACAGCAGGGACGTTTTACAACATCTAATTAGACTACTGCCAAGTTGTGGTACATTACAGTATTAATACTTGTGATACAGTTGAAAATGGGAGATATGTTTGAAATAGTAAACTAACAAAAAAAATCAAAGATAAATTATAATTGTCTATGCTGTCAAACCAGCAATTTCCTTTTGGTTGTCAGTCTGTAGAGAATTTGGTAACCGTCGTCCCAGCTGTAGATCTGTTTCTCCTCGGCGTTGTACTTGAGACTGGCATGTGCTCCATATCGTCGGGGGAAATAAAAGAGGGGTGCCTCCTCACTGACCACCTTGTCATTGACATCAAAGACACACTGGACCCGGGAGCGACTGACCTGCCGAGTGTTGTAAACAACGTAGACGACGCCACAGACAATGAAAGCCGCCTCTGAATTCTCTCTCGGGCAGCGGGTGTCCCAGATTTGTTCGATGTCCAGCGAGACGGGATCCATTTTTGCGAGGCTGATGCTCAGTTCGGTTTCACCGTCGGCATAAAGAAGCCAGAGGCCTTGCTCGTCCACTGCGAGATCTGCTCGCGTCTCAGGGTTGAGGCTGTAGACAGCAGCTTGGCTATCCGCAGGGAAAATGGCCACATCTGTGAGCTCGCCAGCAAGGATGTCATATCTGACTACATTTATGTCTTGCCCCTCCTGGATGTAATACAAATAACCGTTGTAAACAGCGACTCCGCCGCCCATCCAGTTGGATGGCAGCCTGAGCGGCTGACTGAGGGCGACCGAGGAAGAGCCCTGAAGAAACTCCCTGACGGACTCAAACTGGTAGATGGTGTCTCCCGCTGTCCCGTTGAACACGTAGACTTTGGAGGACCGGGGGTCTCTGAGCCACACACCTTTAGACCCGCCCAGCCGCTTCAGGATCTTACCCGAGCGGATGGTAGAGATGATTTCTACGCAGTCTATGTAGACACAAAATGCAAAAAGTTGGCGGCTGCTTGTACATTCATGTCATTTATTTATTATTTTAACCTTAGACTGACATAATACATAACCCAGTTAGGCCACAAATGGTTTTCAAAGCAAAAAAAAAAAAAAAAAAAACCATCTCTGAAAGTTTGTGAACCGAGCTGTAATCCCCTCATGGAGACAACAACTACAGTAGATGGCGCAAAGTCCCGTTTAAAACCTTGAGGGAGCCACATAACGGATGAGAGGAACTTAAAAGCAGCATGGAATAAAAGGCTCCTCAGACATGACCTGGAGGCAAAGAAGCATCAGGCTCTCCAACCAAGGGAATTTGGTTCATCTCGGGGTCACCTCACAATGTGCACAACGTCTCTAATGAGCTCTGCAGTGCCGTTGGCTTCTGAGAGAAAGCGCAAAGTCTAATTCTAAACTCCATGAATGGCATCTTGCTTGCGCTGAATTTGTGCGAGACATTAAGGAAATTTTTCATTTTGCCTAAATACTGCCAAAGGAGATTTGCAATCAGACATCATCATTCGCAGCCAATTAAATCATTTCACTTCACGTTCCAGTGAAGTGAATATTGATGTGATTGAGTAAATCAAAACATTTTCGCTCCGTGTGTTTGCTCAGTAAACGACTTTACTGAGTCTTAAAATTGGGAGTCATAAACGTAAATGTTGTTCACCATTGGGCAATTTTCGGATCATATTTTCCCCTAGAAAGTACCTCCATAAAGCCATGTCTGATTATCATCGACCAGTTTTATTCCTCAACAAATCTAAATGCTTTTGGAAACAATTTTGAGTCCACGAGGTTCGTGTCTCACCGGTCACTCTGGAGGGCAGCTCTTCCCAGACGTCGTTATCCTCTTCTCGGCTCTCCTCTTGGCTCCACACTCCCTGCTCCACCACCCGGTCGGCACGTTTGGCACAAGCCCGTGGGGACGTCCGGCTCCCCACAACATCCACGTCTCGTTCCGCCCCGTTCAGTCGGAGCGCCGCTTCCTCCACATCTGTGGAGAGCGAACTGTGGGCCTTCTTCAGAGCGTCCATAGTCTTCTGGGACTGTTTGTGTAAATCCTGAAGTTGCATGTGGTATTGACGCGATTGGTCTTGCCACAAGTGCATGCGATCCTAAAAACATGCAGACACTTTTTACTTCTCACAGCATTAATGCTTTTTTCTTATTTCTGCTTTTATTTCCATTAGACTAGTTCATCAAAACGGATTTCTGACTGGACTCCCTCAGAAGAGCATCAAACAGCTGCAGATCTTTCAGAGCGCCGCAAGTAAGTAGAGATCAGAACACTCAATAACTGTCTCAATGAAGGACTCAACAACTACAACGTAAAAACAAACACATGCCCCACTGTGATGTCATACAAAGGATTTTGAATTTATGATGTACGAGTTTTCCTCCAGGTACTGTTCGTACAGTACACCACGCTGTTTATTTTGGAGTCAGGAGTTGGGAAAATTGTTATTTATAAAACTTATCTTCAGGTTGAACATTCACACAATTCGCCTGACCTGCACAGATTAGATTAACGCCCAAGCGAGAAGGATTCATATAGCTGTATTATTTATTTATTTATTTCAAATTTCATGCTGATAGCAGTTTCAAGATTGTCAATTACGCTTTTGCAGCCTCTGTGACGACCGGTTATGACAAAAATCAGTCTCTCGGAAAGGCATAACCACGAAGGAAAACAACACATTAATTCAAGTGAATGATTTCACTTGAGAGGACGATTCCATGTGGAAAGCAAACGTAATAAAGCAGTCCTCTTGTTAGTCATTACCCCATCTGCTCCCTCAGTGCCAATATTTGGCTCTTCAAAAGATACTTTTGGATGAGACCCAGGAGAGCAAGTTACTGTTGATGTCTCTTGTATGATGGTGTTGTTTCTTTTTTGAAATTGGCAGCTACCAGCTTGGCAAGTTTATTGTTCTCACTTATTTCTGCTTGGCTGTGTGACTATTTGGACAACCTTTCGTGAATGTAATGGAGACATTTTAGTTTATCCTTATTGTGTACAAGATGCAATAACTTTATAAACGGAGGAAGGGAGCAAACATGTCACATGCATCTAAGGGTATGCCACTGGAAATGTATCCGATTACCTCAATAGCCAACAATCTGTTGTCCAGATAGTCCATCAGGGCCTGGTAGTAGAACTGAGCTCCACAGACCATCCAGGTTGTGGAAAATAGCAGGATGAGCACGAGCTTCATTGGGATCGCTGTTGTGAGATGAGCGTCACTTTTCGGGGTTCAGAACTTTCTCAAAGGTACACCAAGTAAGCGCTAGGTGTTTAAGACGGAGACTTTCCACTTCCTTTTGCACTCTCTCTCTCTCTCTGCTGGAATGTTTTCTCTCAGGGAGGAGCCTGATGGAGGAGGCCTGCTCGCTATACCTCCCAAAGTCAACTGGGCCATTGTGCACAACCGTTTTCACCTCTTTGCAGTCATTGTTAATCTTTTTATGAACATAAAATCGTCTAAAACTTCTTTTATTCTATTTACATTTAGAAGTGATACGCAACATAGAAGTTAGCATTCTTTGTAATCAAGCACTATATTTTTAAGAGAGACGCATCTAAATTGGATTAAAGAGCAACTTGCAACGTCTTTGTTTGCAATAATTAAGAATTTACCAAACTTCAGCCTTCGTCATTTTCTTAAAGAATTTTATCACATCCTCTTTTAGTTTTGAGCAGTTACTTCCTTTAGACTTAAAATTCTTTCGCTAATGGGTTTAATTATAACATTAATTTGGCCAATCTAAGGCAATAAGCAGAGTTTAAACATACAGCATTGCCATATATAATAAATTGATGAAAACAGTCAAGAAATAAGAAAAAAAAAATCAGGTTTCTTTTTTTCCATTTCAAGAGAACGCATCCCACAATATTAAAATGCAAAAAAAAAAAAAAAAAAGAGAGCTACACCTTTATCCTCAACTTGAACATGTCTTATGTCCACCTTTAACACTGTAACAGTATGCAAAGTTAAAAAAAAAAAGATCTGATTTCAGAGTAATTTATTTAAGTCCCTAATGATGTCACTGCACACTGGATCGTTAGTTACGATGATGGCTCTCTCTATCTTTTTTTTTTTTTTTTTTTACTGCGGGGCTTAACCCCAATTAGTATTTTTTAAGGCTCACAGCCAGAGCGAGTGTTGTCATAGCAACAAAAGAACCCTCAGTAGAACTTGCCACTAACAATTTAATTTATAGTGTAATTTATAGTGTGCCACCAGAGAGCGCTAAGACGCCAGGGGCATATAGGAAAAATAAATACTTATATTACAAATCGCCTGCAAATAATCCATGCACAAAATGCAGAAATATACCTGTTGTGCAAATTATACTTTCCCTGAGACAAATCTTAGAGTTACTATTAAATATTTATTTTGAACCCACAACCAAATCTGTCCATAAAATGACATAAAATAACATATAAAAATAGATTTAAATTTTTGGTGTGACTTTGTTTACATGCCTTCTTTTAACTGTTAAACTTTTGGTTCATCACTGAAATATTTTAAATTTTGTTTCTCTCAACACGAACACAAGCCTGTTAAAAAAAATAAATAAAAAATTCTAGCCATCTAGAAGAAGATGGGGGTGGGGGGCTTCTTGACTCAGCAGGAATGACATCATCAAGCTAATTGCTTGGTACCCTAACCTTAACCCTAACCCTTAATTAAGTCTTGTCTTCTATTCTTCAAATCATGAGCAAAACTACCAATTTTGGCCAAATTATTATATCTGAGTAATTTTAATCTCCTACTTCTGCTGCTTCACGCTTCTTTATTGCCTCTATCCTTTGCCCATCAGAACACCAAAATGGGAAAGACATTGGCAATAAGGGCAACCGACTGCAGACGCTATAGCTGGTAAAACCTCCTGATCTGATTCTAATCCTGATTTATGCTCAAAAAGTAAGCATGATGACCGCCTTTGAGGACTTTGAATTGAAAAAGATGACTCCCCAGATAATGATAGTGACATTGACACGGCTCAACATAGTGAGCAAGAAATAGGGGCGGAGAGAGGACGTGAGAGGGGAGTAAAAACAAGAGCTACACTTGGATCTTCCTCTGTTTCAAGCGTTCAAGGTCACACACTGTTGTAATGCCATAAGTATTCTTGCACCTGCCTTGACTCTGATATGAACTAAAGTAACATCCCATTCTTAATGCATATTGTTTAAATTGCCGCAATAACAACCTCATCCCTTCTGGGAAGAAGGTACACAACTTTTAAAAGAGTGTTTATGGGAATTATTATTATTGTTATTATTTTTCCCGGAGCACGTTTGTGAGGTCACTACTCTTAGTCTCTGCTGTAATTCATCCCAAGTGTTATATCAGGTTGACGCAGTGATGGCTAGTGAAGTTCATCCACACCAAACACTCTGATCTATGACTTTATGGACTTTGCTTTGTAAACTGTTGAAACAATCCATCTTCAAACTGTTCTTACTGGTAAGAGCATGGAATTGTTCAAAACGTTTGGCCCTTTAGTGTCAGTGAAAAGAATTCTGAATGCTAGAGAATACCAAGAGATTTATTTATGCTGCAAAGCTGGAGGCCCAAGGGCAGCGGTGTGGTGGCCATTGGGAATTCCCAATTCTCGAATGGACGGCCCATTTCAAGGCCGGTCAAACATACGTTTGTGTGCGTGCGTGTGTGTATATAAACACCCAATTTTGCTATCTATATTCCATGAAATTGGATCATTTTGGGCGGCAGCTCTAATAATCTCTCAGCACACTGGTGGGCCGCAGCCTCGATTGTTTTCGAATGATGCCTTGCACATTGTTTCACAATTGAACCACCAGATGGAAGCATCATACCAGTGTCAACATGTGTGTATTTCCTCTGATAAATAACAATTAGTAAAGATTTGTCAAGCAAATTATAAAACTTAAGAAACCCTAAAAATCTGTGTATGACATTTACTTTTTAAACATGATTATTACATGTTGTTTTTAAGCAACGGAAAAGTCTATTACAAGGGGTTAGTTTATACTTACTACAGCAGCTACATGACCCAAACGTTTATAAAAGTCAGAACTTCTGTAGTTTAGTCAAACTTTAAGTAGGCATTTGTACGAAATGCATTTGTAGCCTAAAAATAAAACATTGAGTGTGGCCCCTTTTTCCACGGGATGATTTTTAATGTATTCATAGAAGAAAGACTGCCTATGTGGGGATAGCTGAAAAGAAATATTTGTGATGTCACACAAAGGAGAGGTAGGAAAAAAATATGACCTCAAAAAGATGCAAGCCTGTCGGTGGAAGGCCATCAAAGCTGCAGCTCAGTGCCAGCTCACATGAGCATTCAGACCCAGAGAACATGAAGATCATAAAGCTTTTAGGCCCTCCTAAATGGTTTTAATACACCCAAGGCGCCAGGTCACTTGACCCGGTGAGAGCCCCGCTGCTTGCAGGCTTTCTGCTTGACTGAATAGACTTTTCGGCCCCTGTCAGTCCAGGTGATAGTCAAGAAGTGCCGAGTCAACCTACTAATGACTGCAATACTGAAACTGTTTCTCAGTCCAAAATAGCCTCCCTTGGTTTCTTTGCGTCTTGATAAAAATGATGGAGTCTGCTCCAATATAATACTTGTATATTTTTCAAGCTTATCAACCTCATTAAATGTACGTGTTGAATAGCCTTACTCAAATATATCAGATCGTAATGCTTTGGAATCGATTCACAAATCAAAATAACACATTCACAAATCAATATATACTTGACTCTATTGAGCACTAACGTTTATTATATCGTAGATAGGAACACATCCAGTCGTTGTAAGTAATATAACATTTTACTGCCCCCTGGTGGCCAATGCGTGATAAACCAAGAGCAGCACAATGCCTATTGAATGAAAGCAGAATGTTGGACAAACGATTTAGTTCTTTGTGTTCAATTTATGTTATTGCAATGTCTTTATTGTTCTTCCCATATGCTTTGTAAAATTCAAATATATTGTGATGCTCTTCTGTACACTCTTCCAATTAAAACAGACAGAGTATCAATATTTTTTTAATCAAGATTTAAAATGTTGCCATGTTAGGAAGTTTGCATTCCTATCTGGCTTCCTAGTAGGCTTAGGGTTAGGCACAAAAATTGTCCCCCCCCCCCCATTGTGGTTTTAAAGGTACCTGAAATCTTATTGCAAGGCCATTGTGATGCAATGGC
This sequence comes from Syngnathus floridae, assembly GCF_059516105.1. Lineage (NCBI taxonomy): Eukaryota > Metazoa > Chordata > Actinopteri > Syngnathiformes > Syngnathidae > Syngnathus > Syngnathus floridae. The sequence goes on along the minus strand of NC_142414.1, from coordinate 18,469,441 downwards.
AGCTTTGGTTGATTTATTTGAGGTTTTATAGGAGACACATGATAATTACAGAGAATGGCATGCATTCATACTTTCACTCATCCAGACACGGAGCAAGCCGCTGAACATGTCATCACTTTGTTAAAGAAATATGCAGAGTTTACATTGTGAGCAAGTCTTAGGTGCCAATCAGGGCTGAGGCATGACGCCAACACGACAAGCTCAAGTGGAACATCAGCGACTCCCGACATGGGAAATACGTGGCGACGAGCAACACGTTTTGGAAAGTGTCTCACAGGTGGGCCCCCTGCGTTTACACATTTATGTTCACTTCATACTTTGGCAGGCGTCACGCTGCAGGCATGTCTCTGCAGTGAGTCACGCTGAGAAACGTGCCTTGTGCCAGGGGAGCGGGCGGGGGCATCGGCCCAAGACTCTCGGCGTGACGCAGGGAAGCGTGATGTGACATGCTTGCTGCAATCGAGCACATGGCCGTTGGTCATGTCTTAATGATTGCTTGGTGAGATCATGGTATGCACACACAAAACCACAGGTTAATTTAACCCACATCTCAATATTGTCAACATACAAATCAACATGTGCAAACATTGCTGACATTACACAAAGGCTACATTTGATTCTTAAAACATGTGAGCAAGGTAAAAAATTGTTTTAAAATAGTCTATCCCAAAACATATTCTAAAAGGTATGATAATATCTGTTGGAAATACTATCACGCAGGGCAGTATTGCAAAAGAAAAACTTCCACAGCCCTGCATTATGTTTTGCTGGCTACTGTTGGCTAACAAGTGCTAAAATGGTACCAGGGGATTTTTTTTTTCGATGTGTGCTTGTGTTGCACATACGCAGTATGAAGTGCTGCCTGCTCGAGTGAAAATGCTTTTATTGTCTTTACGGGCACTTCTTAACTCAAGGCTCTGCTTCTGCAAGGAGAAGATGCTTCAGTGCCACCCATGGTTGTCATGGCAACACCATATGTACTTGTCCTTTGCCTAGCAGCGTATGGAAGGTAGCACTCAAACGTCGTTTAGCAAACGAAAGGATTGTTTGGAGACACCTGAGAACTGTTTGATAGTTGTATTTGTATTTTTACAATCCAGATTTGTCAGGCAATACAATGCTGTGTACTTCTATTGAAGCATACTGGGTGTGTATATTGCCTTTGATTCCAGGCCAAAGCCGTGATCCAAATGCGCTATTAATAACATGTGTTTGTTCATGAAGCGCAGCGTCTTGTCCAAGATAAAGCAGGGATATGAAGAGAGAGGCCAACCGAGGAGGAAAGGGAGAACGAAAAGGACGTGTCGGGGTAAGAGAGCGAAGGCGTTCCTAGACAGACTGTCTGGCTCTAGCGGGGTCTCCAAGCACTCGACGTCATGTGATTCCAGGGTCAAAGGTTATCCCCAAAGATGGATATCGGGCCGACAGGGAGTCTTTTTTTTTTTTTTACAGCCTGTGCCTGGAAATTTGGTTCACAAATCAGTCTCTGTTGCTTTAATAAAATTGTTTTTATGACCTGTCTAGATATCAGAGAAGAGGAAGTGGGTGAAGAGTCACTTTTAAAACTGGGGATGGGATTTTATTTGTGATATGGAAGTCTCTTCCTGATACTTCAAGCACAATGTAATGAGATCCAGTACAATCAAACATTCTGCCTTTACAAACATTAAGGCTTAGTTTGGACTGAGACTCAGTGAGATGGATCTTCTTCCTGGTCAACGGCCTTGTTTTTTATGTCATATAAGACAGTGCAAGTGGAACTAAGCAGTGTCTGCCATCTAGTGGTGCATGGAGAGATTACATCTTAAAGTTACATAGTGAATATTATGTGAATATATATACGTAATACTTATATATCGTATATATATTTTTTTTTCCCAAATAAAATGTGTGTGTTTATTTCGAGGAGGCCCAGTTTGCTACCGCCCCAACTCCAATTCTAGTTGATCACTTGGAGAAAAGATAATTGGGGATAGTTGCCCTTATTATTGTTAATAGTGCAATTTAAGTTGTTATCATGGAGAGGACTGACCTGTCCCACACTTGATGTCAGACATCGTTTCAGACATCTTTTTTTTCTGATGCACTCAGTCTCCTGAGATATTATTCAATGTAATATTTTGTGTCAACAGAATTCCTCAGGAGGTGAACAATCCCAGACACATTCATCGCCTTTAACGATGCACTTTTAAAAATGGAATGTTAATGTTAAATAAGACATTTTACCTCTGTTTGCTGCATTCTACTTTTGGCAGGAGCCTTTTAGCGACATAATGGGAACAATATCACAACTGTTCAATCTGTGTGAACCGACATGTGTCTCTACTACATTACACTGACGGCTGAATGTCAATATTATACTGTATCATATTAATTGGTGAAAAATTGTGATTGTGATGTCAAACTTAGTAGTATTAGCATTTTCTAATTCAGTTGGCGTTCCTAACCCTAACCCTCTAATTGAATCTAACCCTCTAATCTAACCATTCACAATGAAGTAACATCTTCTCTTAACTGATCATAATAGGCACTAGTTGGCATTTTTACTTAGTACATCAAGAGATATTGCTAAAATATGCTGGACATGTACTTTTTGGAAGGAATTGCAAGTTCTAGATTTTAGATGTTCTTGTTTCCATGAGAAAAATACGACAACTGATAAAATTAATGGGTCTGAGTGTGCAATTGTCTTTAATTATGGCAACAATTTAAGGGAGCTCTACATTCCAGGGCCTCTTATGATTTTGCTGTTATGTGTCTTGGAGCCTGCGGAGTCATTAACACGATACCAATCTGACCAGTGGCTCCAGTCCGGGCCCCCCGCGGGCTCCTGAATGCAACCATCGGGACAAACAATCAATACCAGTGACAGATCCCCGTCAGAGAGAATGTAATTGCAGCGTTGTGAAGGATAGTGTGTCATTCTGTTAGAGATGCGCGTGGTAGAGGATCCCAAAACAGGGAAGCAGCCAGACAAAGCAGGATTCCACTCAAAAACAGACTACAATCAAACAAGGCACAAGGAATAATTAATAAATAAATAAATAAATAAATAAATAAATAAATAAATAAATAAATAAATAAATAAATAAATAAATAAATAAATCCAGATTCCCAACAGTAACATGGCAGGACACTGAGAGAAACATCAATGTGACCAAGACTTAATTGCTTAAATCTTATTATTTAATTACTTTAAATCTTCAATTACTTAATTGACCAGTCCACTACAGATTGAAGTCCCCCCTGGACACCCAGACTTCCGAGGTTTCACAGAGTAAATCGTGTTGCTCTCTCTTTTTGTCTCCATCTCCTCGACCTGGAGGAAGAAAACAGTCTCCTAGCAACTGCTTTGTTTAGACTCAGGTCTGTATCAGCAGGACTTGGACCGCCAAGGTTGTGTTTGGCGTAACCAACAGCAGCGGCGAAAAAATCCAAGGCATGCTAAAGACATAATATACAGGAGCCTGGCATCCTTTGCGCACAGTCTGAATGTCTGATCCTCTCTGCAGGTCGCCATGTTTGGAAGTGCTGACAAGCACAGAAGGAAGACAGAATGCGTAGAGTCCGAGCCTGGCTCGCTCTCAGGAGCTCTCATCCTCTTCACAGTCGGTCTCCTACTATGGTCTCTCATCCAAAGTGTGTTCTTGTGGTTTGTGTTTGGAGTAAAATGAAACAGTGAGTAATGGTCCAAAGTGATATGGATTGATCATCTTGCTTTATTTGGATTCTGCTGGAATCAAGAATGGGAAAAACCGACCACACTTTATTGTAGGGTAACTACTTTCTCCTGAGTGTGAACCAGAAGCTCAAATGTAAACTAATATTTGTCTCATAGTTGTATCTGTAAATTACAAAGCAGGTAAAATGCCTATCGCACTTTTATAGGTAAAACTTAAAAATAAAAATGAAATTAAAGTAAAAAAACAACAACCGGACTTTCCATGCAAGTATGTGTTCCGTAGTGTAGTGGTTAGTGCTCTGGATTCTCGCCCCAGGGACCTGGGTTCAAGTCCCAGTGGGACCTACACTATTTTATCATAGAAAAAATTTGCAACACCGCTTCTCGTGTGCTGCCCCATATAACCATGCAGCTCCCTAAAGCTTAGGCCTAGGGTGCAGGCAAGTTTTAGCTCCTACAGAACATGAACTGTAGGACCTCCAGTCCTTGGAAAACATGTTGGAATGCGGCCCCGAGAACTAAAGCTTGACACCTGTGACCTTTGACCATGATATTTCCCTAATAAAGTGGCCTGTTATTAGGTACACTTGAAAATGGCGGTGTACCTAATGGAGTGTCCGTGTGATTCCCTCGTTAAGTGCAGGTGCGTGAAAACTTTTAGCTCCTTTTGAACGTGAAAGAAGCTAAAACTTTTCACGCACCTGCGCTTAACGAGGGTCACTTGGAAAACATGTTGGAACGCGGCACCGAGGACTAGAGCTTGACACCTGTGACCTTTGACCATAATATTTCCCTAATAAAGTGGCCTGTTATTAGGTACACTTGAAAATGGCGGTGTACCTAATGGAGTGTCCGTGTGATTCCCTCGTTAAGTGCACCTGCGTGAAAAGTTTTAGCTCATGCGGAACGTGAAAGTGACCAAAAACTTTTCACGCAGGTGCGCCTAACGAGGGTCACTTGGAAAACATGTTGGAATGCGGCCCTGAGGACTAGAGCTTGACACCTGTGACCTTTGACCAAGATATTTCCCTAATAAAGTGGCCTGTTATGAGGTACACTTGAAAATGGTGGTGTATTTTTGAACAAATATTTTGAGTGAACCGATTCTAAAGATTCAGTTCACTTGAGAACTGGAATGCACATCACTACTACAAAACAGTGCAGATGATCATGGATCACCAGGTTGAAATAGCTGACTGGATAAAGACACGGGCTCTTGTGCGGTAGGAACTTGGTTCAATCCCAGGTGTGAGATTGTACGACAATGTGGTATTTTTGTGCAATTAACCCTTTATTCTTTTTTTTTTTTTTACCTCGTGTAGTGTACCTATTAAAGTGTCCATGAGGTTAAAGTCCCAAAGTCCCAATGATCATCGTCACACACACATCTGGGTGTGGTGAAATTTGTCCTCTGCATTTAACCCATCCCCATGTGATTTTGATCCATCCCCTGGGGGAGAGGGGAGCAGTGAGCAGCAGCGGTGCTGCGCTCGGGAATCATTTGGTGATCTAACCCCCCAATTCCAACCCTTAGGTTGTGTAGGTGTACCTACACATATTGTCATATAAAGCAGTGAACCAAATGTCTGATTTTTTTATGTTTTAATTGGAGAATAAAAAAACAAGGAATAAAACACCAGACAAGTTTTAACATAAATGTTTATTTGAAAATAATTATAATATTAAAAGTAAATTTCAAACCAGCAATCTAATGTGAAATTGCAGTCGATATATTGGATAACACTATTTATGCGTATATATGCATACACGTTATTTAAAAACTACTACAAGTATTATAAAATCAAGATTACCCAAAGCGAAGCATAATCTCCCCGCTGTTGCATAACGGCGCATCCCTTCATGCAATAAAGGTAGCCGTTAGCTTGGAAAAAACGTGCATAAAACAAGTGGTATTTCAGTGAGTGGTTCTTTCTTTCCTTGGCAAATCGTAAATCGACATTCTGGCTTACATAGTTCACGCCAGGAGGGAGACACAACACGTTCACTGACTGATCCGTTGATGCACGGGAAGGCAGTTCACCCATTGACTCGTTCACGAACGGGAAAGTCAGGATTCGTTCCCTCACTGATCTGTTCTCGCGATGAACTGGAAATGCAAATCACTCACTCACTGACTCGTTCACTCACAGATCCGTTCAGTTGGTGAACTGGAAATGCAATTCACGACTCGTTCGTGAATGGTAAGTTACGTCATTTTCTTCTTCGTTTTGATTTACGGCGTGATGGCACCAGCTTCAATGCGCATTACCGGCACCTACTGGTTGAAGTCATATGAACTGAAAAAAAGAACGAATGACTTTAGGAAGTGATTCGTTCACTCTCGTTCACTGAAATAATCGTTCTTTTGAATGAATCGTTCACTCACGAGCCAACACGAACAGCAACACACACAAACAATTTCCCACGGCACAGCTGAACATCTCTCACGGCACACCAGTGTGCCGCGGCACACTGGTTGGGAAACACTGGGCTAGGGTTAGGGTTGGGCCTAGGGTTAGGGTTGGGGTTAGTTAGTAATTAATTAATTCAGGTCAAGTGCTCGTCTCGGTCACGTGACAAGTTTCCCCAGTCGAGCCCGCAAAACCAGCAAAAATGAGTAATTTATTTTGATTCTCTCCCAATTACATAAATAAAAAATAAATTACATTAAATAAATAAATAAATAAATAAATAAATAAATATGTCATTTATGCTTGTTTTTATACCAGTCGTATCATTTTATTTTATCATATTTATATATTTATTATAAATGTATTATTTATTTATATAAATGTATTATTTATTCATATAAAGGCCGATCCGTGAAAATATTTCTGACACGTAACCGGTCCGTGGCGCAAAACAGATTGGGAACCACTGCCTTAAGCAATCTTCTGTGACATGGGTGGAAAACAATCCTGGAACATTTAATGATCAGTACAGTTGTCACCCTAATAAGTTGATAATTTCTGTAATAAAATTTTTTGCATGCATGTTGTCTCCATGATAATCCCTTAATTTAGTTCTGGCGTGGATTCTTCCCGAGGTGCAAGACGTACGCTCGACGCCGTCAGCCGGCAGGTCATCGAAGTAGAGGAATGTGCTAATCAAAGCTTTGTTAAGTCTCTCTCACACACCCACACACACCCACACACACACACTCATTCGCAAACACACACACACGCATTCACAAACACACACACTTCACAGATTGACAATGGGGCCCATTCATGCAGAGAGACTTGACTCTGGAGGGAAACACAAGCAAGAGTGTCTCTCAGCATTTGGACACATGTAATTGCCATCACTCAGTCTGTCTGATGCTGATAATGGCGCGATGGGAAATTCCTGTCAGAGCACTTTCGCAAGGATTTTTTGTTTTGTTTTTGGCAGGCTCCGTGTTCCACTGCGGAGCAGTCAAATGCGTTATGGCATGCACGCATAGCTGTCATTAAACACAATTTGGAAAAAAAAAAAACCCACACAGCATCAAGACAATTAAAACAGTTTGCGTGTGTGTATGTGTGTGTGTGCGTGTGTGTGTGTGTGTGCGTGCATGTGTGTGTGTATGTTGTTCCCTGGCGTCTGAGGGGGCTTGTCTGTCAGTTGGACATGTTGACGGACAGTCTCCACCCTCTTCTTTATTTTTAGTGCTCTTTGAAACGACATGAAACTGAAGAGGAGTAAAAACATGCAAAGTGGGTCTCGCCTGAGTTGGTGCAATGTTCCTGCGGTTGGCGCTCAGGTCCAAAAAGTGTGCGCTTGCACTTTTTACTGCATTGATGCCAGGAAGGCTACAAATTCATTTTTAGAGGGGATAAAACACTCATATTAACCTTCACTTTTGTATATTTGGAAGGAAGCAATGGGAAAAGAAGACTTGGAGTTTCAGTGGATGTGTTCTTTTTTTTTTTTTTAATTTGACTGAGGCGCCCTGGACTTGATGCTGCCAGCCCAACAATATGCCAAACTTTCCTCCAGCACGAGGAACACCTAAAGAATCGAATTGAATGCAATAAAACAGTGAAATCAAATATCTCTGCCTTGCCATGCAGGGAAGTATCACCAAGGCCAGTTTAGTCAAAATTCAAACATAGCGGTGTAGTCACATGTTGTACAATAGAGTAAAAAGATATCAATTTATTGTTGCAGGAATCAAACAGTCAAATAGCACAAGGATGATACAGTTTGTCAAACATAAATATTATAAAGTACAAACCTAAACAATTTTACGCAGTTATGATAAATTACAAACATATGGCAGGAATATAATAGAACAGTCGAGAATATACAGCATACCATCAAATCAACATTACTGGGACATAAGATTTACCATGACAACCACACCCTTAATACACAATTTGATGCCGTGTTGTCGCCATTTCATCATCAATGAATATGAACAAATTATGGGACTACATCGTTGAGAAATGAATTTAAGACTCAGTATGACTCATACTTGACCTTTGTTGTATGTTCTATGTGGGGTTTTAAAAACCTTACAAGACAATGACATGATGCACGTTCAGGTCATTTTACTGGTGAAGCAGCACGAGTTTGTCCAAGAAGGGCGGCAGTGAAATAGAAAACACTTAAGCTCCGCCCCTGCCACCCACATGGCGTCGGGTCAAAAGTCAGCTTGGACTTGCTTGCGACGTCACGGTACTGTGATGCAGTGGCGCTCGTGAGCGGTTCGTTTGAGGAGAGCGTTAGCAGATTGCTGCTACGTGACGCTACACGCCAAGGAGCACGCCCATGAAGTCGGAGCCATTCTGTATCGTAACCGAGGCCCCGGCGGCATTGTCCACAAAGATGGAGGTGTACTGGCCGGCCTGAAAGAAGGCAACAGATTTTGTATTAATTTAAGTAGAGGTCTGTTTAGAAGAGACCACAGGTTACTACTCACCTGGAGCTCCAGGAGGCCCTGCACGCTCACAGTGAAGATCCGACTGTTACTTTCCAAGCCGACAATCATCTCCAATGAGCTGCAAGACAAAAAAATGATATTTTGAGAACCACAATTACAGAGACCTTATTTGCAACACCACCCAGTATCCTTCCTGATCCCCGAGTGGCCTACTTACGTGTATCTGTGGCAAAGTGACTCGATGCAGATTAATACACGGATATTGTCTCTGGCCTTCAGCTGCGTCTTGCTTCTCTTCACCTCACTGTGATCTGGAAAAAAAAGTTGACATTTGCTGTAACATCGAGACATTGTAGCACTTAATAAGTCATTTGTGTTTTGGCATCTTGAAGTTGGAGTTATTTGAGTGTCCTAAAAATTAAACCTTAAACATATCAGCAATTATTACAGTATATATAACACATGCATTTTGCAGTGAGGTTGAATATTGTAGTTACGAAGCATCATGGGTGGCAACTGACTCTACTAAGTGATCCGTGCATTTTGATTTACCAATGTGGACATTTGCAGAGAACTGGTAGATTCCTGCGATGGGGGCGGTGAATCTACCAGTAGTCTGGTCCATTCCTGAACCTCTCAAGAAGGCTCCCTTGGCTGGCGGCTGAAAACAGTAAGACCAGAGTCAGCGTTTTAGTAATAAACATTGCTTTGAAATAACATAACAGAGATTTTAAGAATAAGGACACACTCACAGATACTTGGGCAAGTTTTACACCTAAAGCTTGGTTGGTTTGACAAGCCTGACTTTCAAAGCCCATGTTACCCTAGCTCATGCACAGGGACAGACGAGTAATTCATGTGACAGTTCTTCACACAGGCAATGTATGATACAGTATCTTCCACAAACGGACTAAATTTGCGACCTTGTGTTTTCCGATTATCCGAGCATGTCCCAACTCCACACGGCTAGCCCCCAGCCTGCCTATAAAGGTTCTGCTATGCTAGCCTCGTCAACAGGCGTCTTCCACTACAGCAAACTGTTTCTTACAGTGTCTATTTCTGTCCTCTCCAAATTTTATTCCAAGTCACACACAGAGTGCCTTTTGTGTGCCGTCCAGAGAGTGATGTGTGGAATTGAACTGATATTTTTGACTGGTTGGTCTTTGGGTGGAACTTCTGGCTTAACCAGTGCCAGTTACCACTGAGGGGAGGATGCCTCACACAAACTAAACAATGTCTACCAAACACAAACCCCACCCCAAGAGTTGCTGAGAAGCAAAAAAAAGTTTGAAGAATAAGAGAAGAAAAAGGGCAAATCTTAAGGGAATCAAAAGAAAAAGGTGGCCCATCCAAACTTCACACTAAATACACAATTTATCTTATTGTATTTAAACAAATGGATTTGCTCTAACGGAAAGTGCCTTCTTATAACACTTTTACGTTACCGCTGATCTTGAAATGTTGAACTTAGGTACCATGTGACCCACTTTTGAGTCTCCAAGCCAACACCTGAGAATCCCTGATTTAAAGTTCTCAGATATTCCATGCATTCTGAGTTTCAACTTAAGCATGGAAAGAACACAGATGGGCCTAAACTGAGATGTGAACCCAGAATATCAGAACTGGGAAGAAGCCCACAAGATGTTAGCGTGGATATAACTGAGCAGAGTGTAAATGTGAAGATTTGCAACATACTGTTTGAAAATTCTGGAGCTCCACCAAAGTCTTCTTGTCGACCACCATGGGCCCCTTGAGTTTGCAATGGAAAGCTTCGTCGATCCGCCGGTAGGAGGTCATGCCCTCCTGCAGCGTGAGGAGAGCTGCGGGAAGGTGGCTGGAAGTGGGTTGTCGATCCACAGCCACGGCCCGTCTCTCCGTAGCCTCTGTTAGAAAGACATCATCGCAAAGGTCGAGTTAATACTTTCATACCCCAACGGCTTATATGCAAAATATTGGTTGGACAACCTTTTATCATTTCTTTGAACTCTTGGAGGAGAACTTCCTGGGTCACCTCAGCTCCAGGTGAGCCGGGTGGTCCTTGTGGGCCAGGAGGACCTGGAGGACCAGGTGGGCCTGGCTAGTGAAGAACAAAGACCAAATGTTAGCAAACAACCAGGTCATTAAAGTCACATCATGTTGCTTGTGGGCTAGTGATAAGGAGAACAAGAGAAAAGCACAACAATGGAAGACGTATTTCTTCTTGACAGGTGACTCTTTATTACAAGAAGAAGACAACTTTCAGAAGTCTTTTTTTCATCTCCCAAATCAGTGTTATGGTACTGATCAGTAGTTTATTAGCATAATCAATATTTTTTTGCCATCTTCTGCCTTTACCAGAGGTCTTTTCCGTTTGCGGCATTTTGCCGGGAAGTTGCCAACCGGTCGTTTGACAAAGTCCATCCATGATCCCAATGGATCCACTCTCTGGTTGTCAGAAACCTGCAACGAGAGGGTAATATTACCTTGGGTTTGCAAAAAAGGAGGAACAGTGTAAAATACTTTTACAGCGAGCATACGCTAGCCGCAAAAGTTAATCACTTGTAAACAGGATCAAATTCCTGTTTTTCAAATTTGCAAGTCTGGGTAAAAAAAAATCTCATTTCGTAGAATACTCGAACTTTGTTCATGTTTTGGGTTTAATTTGTTTTGGAGGCAAAATGATTTATGTCAACGAATGCTACACATGTTTTTCCTTTACTCTTGTAGTGGAGACTTGCAAAAATCCTGCCCCCTATTGATTTGGAGTGTAAATCAGTTATTTGCCACTTCATTTCTAAAAACACCGTGGCCACATTAATCCACTCAAATTCATCACTCGGTGAATCATCCATAATAAATAAACGCCTCTGACACTTCGGACAGATGCCACCCTTTAGTCTGTACATTCATAGTCCAATTTAAAAAGCAATTTAAAACTAATTCAAATTTTAAAGATCCAGTTATGAGATGAAGAAAGTTTTTCTCTCTACCACAATTTACTTAAAAAAGTGAAATGCATTTTTCTTGATTTACCATATTAAATTAGACCAATGCTCTTCTTAAAAGAATCACTTACTGTATTGCCAATTTCCTCCGTCCAGATATTTCATTCGGATGCCATGTCAAATCTTACTTTCCCAAACAGTCTCAGACAAAATGTAAACAAAGTGAGTGATTTCTTAGCATGTGGAATGTTCCTTGAGCAAGACGGTTGAGAAAAAAAAAACTTTGCAATGCATGTAAGTGCGGTGGCCTGCCAACATTTGCTTATAATAACATAATAGTTTGTAGCGTGTACCCAGGCTTCACATGATTTAATATTGTTAGTCTACTTTTCACTGTGTGTACAACTCACTTTTGATAAGTTACCACAGGCCCTCCAAATGTTCCAAGATATCTGGACACAACATTTTCACGCATGCATTTTGATTTATGTCAAACGAGAGCCTGAATGAATTCCAATTGCATTCATCTTAAGCAGCCTTTCACCAAACGTCAAAGGTTTGCAGTCAAGATAGATGAGGAGATAAAGACGAGCCACGAAAGGTGAGTCGTCTGAAATGGAATTTGTTTAGGTTTGGCAGCAGGACGCAGATCACTTATCTGTAAAACCAACACCGTTTTTTTTTTTTTTTTTTCACAGTACAAGACCTGCCTCTTGTTCCACTGCAATAAAAGAAGTGGCTTCTTGTTTGCCTTCAAAATGTGCTGGAATCAAAACACTTTCTCCTCCCTCCCTCTCCCTCCCTCCCTCAAATATTTGGAGTTTCTCTTCTGTCTGACAGCAGACTAAATAAACAAGTTAACATGTTGGATTTTCATGGTTTTTGTTGTGCTTCTCAGGCTGGGAAACACACAAAAGCAATGAAAAGGAGAAGTTATGAGACTTCTTTTCCAGCTTCCATAAAACAGAGCCTCGTGAAAAATTTCCACAGAGAGTTTTTAGGAATAAGTACAGTTTTAAAGGGATATTCTTTGTGTGTGTGTATATGTGTGTAGTTTCCAGCCATCTCTGTTAACATGAAAACAGTAAATAAAAAAAATAAAAAAGCAGGAGATGAACAAGCTGACTTCTTCTGAATAATAATATTATAACTGGTCACCATGGCAACCAAATAGTGACTGCAGACCAGACTGCAGGAAGGCAGCAAACAACATTTCTCAAGCCAAGCAGTCATCATGGTAAAGACTTTGGGTTGTTATTTTTAAGTGCCATAACAACGCCATTAATGATCTGTAGGAGGAAATACTGCAGTGGCTTTGTCCAAAGGGTGCTTAAAATTTTCTGTGATGGAGAGCAAGATGCCAATGGGCATTTAATGCTGTGAATTGATAACCAATTAAAGCAATGACTCAACACTACATTACTATCGTTTGTTTCTATATCAAGGGGGAACTTAATCGAAAAGTATGTTTTCAATATTGCAAATGTTTACCATTTTGACAAATCCACAAGATAAAAAAAAAAAAGTGAATTAGTTTATATGCTAGGAATATTAGTTGAGGGTACTGTGTATTAATATTTCTACTCTGAAGCAGCGATATGTGGCATTAGCAAAGATAAAGGCCACAAATTCCAAAATAAGTCAAAACTTCACATTAGTCATGCGTTTATGTCATAGAGCAGACGTGTGAGTCATTATAGCACTGGCTTTGCGTGCATAATAAAGACAACATATCATTAACAGAGATTCACCCGTACGCTTGTTATGCTCTTCAAACACACATACACACCTACCTGCACACACACACACACAATTGTAATTAAACTATTAAAATTTTGCCCCTCGAGGATTTTATGTCCTCAAGGATAAATGTGAAGAGCTAACGTAATGATTATCTTAATTTGTGGTCTGAACATTACAGTAATTATTGTATAAATAATTTAATCCCCATTTGAAAGAATGATGCACTTGTTCCATTCGCTGTGAACTGTTTCAGCACAATGGAATGCTCCGATGGCATTCAAAGAAAGATACGTTCATTTCAAGAGAGCGCTTGTCTTACAGGCTTTTTACATGAGAACTTTTTGAACGGAAAATTATTTAAAAAAAATTTGTTTGTGAATTACTTACTGACAAAGCGTACAAAATCATATGCAGTTTATTTAACATCGGCCATCCAAAACATAGTTTTGATTAAAACTTGGGACGACAAGCTAGTTGAGTGACAACTGTGACTCACAGTACACCAGGAGTTGGTCAACAAAGTCTATTTTTCGATTGGTCGCTTTTATGGAAAGGAGAAGGAAGCGGATTCAGCGTTCTGTCGAGGAGGACAGAAGTTGGAAAAGGGTAGGATAAGCGTTCAAGAGAATTTTGTTTGCCAACTTCTTTGTTCTTGAAACGTGCAGCAAGTCTTGAAGAGTGGAAAGATGGGCAAGCATTCTTTTTTGTACAAGTCTAACTGTATGTTGATTGGTCTGATATTTTCAAGTGGGGGCCCTGGTACCAGTCTGACAGCCGACAAAGAACACCGGGGCCCCATCTTTGATCACTACTGATGCAGGAGTGCCTGGAAGTGGCCTCATCAGTCAACAGCCCAAAGTGAGGGAACGTGTCAAGAAGTCTGTCTGAAGATGAGAGGCTTGAAATCAGCTCAGCGGCATTTAACCTTCTCAGAGCTGCCCCTGGCCATGCCAAAGATACACTCGTCCAGATTGGGGCTGTTCACAAAACAGTTGTCAAATGAAATCAAATCTAATCTATCTATCTATCTATCTATCTATCTATCTATCTATCTATCTATCTATCTATCTATCTATCTATCTATCTATCTATCTATCTATCTATCTATCTATCTATCTATCTATCTATCTATCTATCTATCTATCTATCTATCTATCTATCTATCTATCTATCTATCTATCTATCTATCTATCTATCTATCTATCTATCTATCTATCTATCTATCTATCTATCCATCTATCTATCTATCTATCTATCTATCTATCTATCTATCATGTGACAATAAGTACAACTTGGAATTGGTGGAATTGTAATTTTTTTTTCAATTTCAAGTTGCTGCATAATTATGCCTTTGGGACTAAAGCATAAAAGGACGTGTGTTTATTTTGTTGATTCGTGCAGGGGCAAATGGTTAATTTCATATGAAGTCATAAACAGGAAAACATGGCTGAGTGCTAAGAAAAATACTAACAGTACTCTGGGACTCCATCTCAAGCATCTCCTGTATTTTTCCATGAATTCTGCTCAAGTTTACAAGTGCTCAAGTACAAGTTGGCGAACAGGGGCAGGGAGCTATGTTTTGTTGGTGATAAAAAAGGGGAAAAAAAGAACGTGTTGCACAGGCAGGCTTAAGACTGGACAGACAGGATGATGAAGAGCTTTATAATCCTCTTGTTATTTTTCCATGCCTGTGCTGCTCCCTGTGCAGTCATCCATGCATGGCTGGAAGGGGATCACAGCGCACCCATCACAACCAAGAGGAAGGGATCCCGAGGCCATGTGGGATCAGAGTATCTTGTTAACTTGAGTGTATTCAATTTGCTGACATGAGCCAAATTATATCTTTTGGAGAATACTTGTTGTGAATATTTGGGACTAAAATAAAAAAAAAATCAAATCTGAAATGGAACAATTTCAAATTCCACCCATATTTTTCCACCCAACACCACTTATGTATTTTGAGCATTAACCAATCAGTAAGTATTGAACAAGAGGAGTGTCCCTGGTAGAGGTTGATCCCAAAATGTCACCAAGACTTCACCAGGAATGAGAGAGAGCCTCACCTTAGGCTAAATCCAGCCATTTATCAACACGCCGGTGTGATGTTTGACTTGACTCCCTCCAATTACAGCCATTGCGGATTCCTTGGAGCTCTCAACAATGACAGATTGCTCTCATCTTTTGTTTGGAGAGCAATGAGGCTTACGTTCTCTTGAGAATTTCAATTGAAACAAGGACGTGGGCCAGGTAGCATTACATTGAGTTGAAAAGTATAACAAGGCTACATTTTACTAGCATTATTATTACAGTCGTGGCAAATGGAAAATGATCCGAGGTTTGCCCACTGCAAGCAGCCCACACACGCGATTGGTCATCCTGAAAAACTGTTTTCAGTTGGCATGAGAGGGGAAAAAATAAATGTAAATGTGCAGTGTAAATGTTTGGCCCGTTTGACAACACACGTTTCACGCCAGGTCACCTCTACCAGACATGTTGTTTTTCTTGCCATGTGTCGAACGATAAACTTACTAAATAAGCAGTGTGAGGTGTTTCGGGCCACACTTTTGACTCTGAAAGCAGAAAAGCGTGGCTAGAGCAGCGACGAGCTAACATTTTGTAGTTTATGTCAAGCTGCAAGTTCAGACTGTCATCAGAGGTGACAGCATGGAAAAAACACTCTGGCGTTAAACTGGATCTGTTGGAGGCTGTTTACAGGACAACCGTGTAGTAAAAACTGCAACATGTTTTGAAAGTTGTATAAGCGAGTAAAAAACACAATTGTGTAAAAAAATATTTGTAGATTATGTAAAGTCTGCTGTGATTGCGGGAAATGAAAACAATGTTAGTGGGGAAGGACAAGGGAGGATTTGAAAAGGAGCTAATCCTTACCAAGGTGTTCTCTTTCAGAATCCCTTCTAACGGGTTTTGTGAAGACCTTACACAGCAGGTTGTCCCACTTTCCAAGGCCGCACCGCCCCCCGATTGGATGTCCCAGACACAGCGGAGTCAGACCAGGTCTTTGAATGACAGAATCAATTGACTGGGAAGAACACCGCCAAGGTTCTCAAAATATCCGCCCACCTAACGTTCACGGGAATTACATCATGGCAAAGAGCCGACTTTGGTGGACCTCTGGAAGGGTAGGAGGGTGTCGGGAAGACGTTTGTGAAAAATACAAGACGCCCCCGCATCTTGTGGGGGGAAGAGGAGTGGAATCCGAGTGGGTTATAATCTCGTCAGACTTTAGAGTTGACACAAGGTCATTCTTCATTGGTTCTGCTTTTACAGGGCGGCCCAAGCCAAATAAACAGCAGCGGACCACAGCCACCTACACGGTGTTTTATAGGTACAAAGGAGAACTCACTGCTTGTTTCCACGGGAGTAAGATTCCAAAGGTAGGGGTCGAAGGGAAAGAAAGACGGTATATCGGACTGTGTGCGTTGTATGCCAACATAATGGGTGGGCTGAAAGCAAACAATCGGGCCTGGCTGGAAAACTCTCACTAATATGCATCACCCATAATAAACCAAAAAACAAACATTCATTCCTGAGGTGCTCTTGAGCAAGGTAACCAATTCCCATAGGTGCTGGAAAGCTGATCACTGCTGTTTAACACAGGGAGGGTTCACGTGTAGAGCAACTTTATCGATCAGCTGCAGTTCATTTGGCTGCAGCGACTTCCTGACCTTGCTCACCAGGCTTCCCGATGAAAGGGTAGTGCGATGTGATGCTGAGGGAAGGTGTCCAAAAATTGATGATTCACACTCTTGATCAAGACTCAAGAGGCTCGTGGACTGAGCAGGTTGTCAATTTAACACAAGCCAGATAGGTTCACAATACACCACAAGCAAAACGTACCATCTGGCAAAGCACTCTAAGATTGGTAAACGTGCCGGCAATGTAGATAAGTGTCACCAGCGGCTGAGCATCTACGTGGTTGGCCGGAGTCTTTACCCTCTGGGAAATCTCCTCTGATAACAGTGAGTCCGACCCGTTGGGGTAGTCGCACGGTGGTGCCGGAATGCTAAGCGTTGAAGGAAATGCAGTTATTGTGCCTTCTTATAGCGCAGACCAGCTGGTGGAAGGAAAACCTTTTCGGTCATCTCTGTCCGCCAGTGTTGCACCTGTGCCAGTCCGAACCCCGTTGGGCTGACAAGATTCTAGCCAAATGTTAAGACACAATCAGGAGAAAAGCCTCCGATTACACTGAAGTGTGCTTGTTTCTTTCTGAACATAGGTGAGATAGTGATCCGAAAAAACAAATGGACGGGGTTTCAGTCTCCCTTTATGACAGAACCAAAAACAGCAACAAAAGAACTCATCACCTTTGTTCTGTAGCCAGTATTATGAGAAGCGTGCAATTCCCACCTGATCATGAAACCCCGTATTTGTTTGGAGAATAGTTGGAGGACATTCACACTCGACTTCACACTAATTGATGCTCTGATCAGCCTTTAGCAGTGCACATTCCTGGCATACCCGTGGAAGTCATCCATTAAGAATTTCACACATTTCAATGCGGCCTGCTGAGGTTTGACCCAAGAGGTCACACCTGTCCCCCGCGATCGTTCAGCTTTTCCGCTCTGGGACGGCAAAATGGTGATAAACCTGTTCATGTCACTTATCACTATCTGCTTACACAAAGAAACACTCACATGGTAAAGTTATACATTGTTTTAAAGAGTTTCAGTCACTACCTTGGGAATTCCAGATTCTTCTTCACTGTTGGACAGAGTCACATTGTAGGTCTCGGTGTGTTGCAGTGGTGTCTCCTTCAGCTTCTTCCTCTCCTTTTTAGCTTCCACTCCATCCAAGATGTAGGAAGTCCAACAAATGCAAATCGCCACAACCAAGGGAGCAGTCCCACACCTCATCTCCACAAAATTTCACCAGGGTCCTGATACTCTTGAGGAAGCGTCTATTCAAGGATGCTCAGCGGCTCCAGACGTCCTGAATGATGGGAAGGAGCCAAAAAGAATAGAGCAACTCCAAGAGACAGTCACACTGACTACTGCAGCTGAGCCCCCCACCCCCAGCCCCTTTCACCCCACTTCGGCCACTTGCTGCAGACTTACTCAACTATGAAATGTTTCAAGCAGAATGCTCCGAGGGTATGACACATGGGCTCAGATCTGACAGCAAATAAACCCATTAGTGAGATTTTTCACGCTTTCTGCTCTGTTGGGGGGTGAGCTGAAAGATGGGAGGTAGGGGGCAAGGGAGTGTACGGGAAGAAGCAGCAGCAGCAGAGAGGAGGGGTGTCAAAAACTTGAGGCTTTGCAGCGGCTGCTTCTTCTCACTCTCACTGTGCAGTGGATCCGGCAAAGTGATGCTGTAATGGCTAAAAGTCGAAGGTCAGCCAAAGACGGTGGGGGGGTTGTAAAAAAGATGTTGCTGCTGTCCACTCATGGGACAATTGGACACAATAGTGGGAGGTCCAGTCTTCCGAATCTCTTCCCAGTGGTTCCTTTTGAATATTCCTTAATCCTATCACAGGGTCGAGCTGTGATCTTTTTACCGCATGACACTCAGGTGCCGGGGTGGTTCCCTGAAGGTCGTCTGCCCCCAGCAAACTCACATCTGTTTGACATCAGACGCCAGGAATGAGTTTTGTTGTTGCTCTCTGTATATCCATGTTCTCCCCTGTTCACTTTCTGAGTGTTCACAAGGGAGCACGGTGGAGTTTATATCATGAGCTATCCTCCCACCCCTCTCCTTCTACACTGTTGGCAAACACACAAGCTGGCCCAGGTCTGTTTTGTCTCACCTGAAGCACAAGAGCTTCTTTGGCAACAAATTATTTATGCATGAAAATTGTTCAGACATCTCCAAAACACTACGCTGAGATCCAAGTTGCCTTAAGCACTTTCATCAATCGTATTTTTAATAAATCTACTGAAGAGAAATAATGTGGTGCTAAATAGCAATTTGGCAATTAAAAAATGCAAACCTTAACTGAGGTGGAGTTAATCTGGTATTTACTGCCTTCAGTGCGAATCTGCGTGCAATAAAACTGTAAAAACTGTATCTTTGAAAACCTGTTAAAATCACGATTCAGATTTTAGTATGCAGTTATACATTTTAGCATTGTGCCATCTAGCGGCGGAAAGGTGAAGTAGTGCTGTGGCCATAGAAATGTACATGAAAAACATCAGAAGCATGAAATTCTACGTAACGGGGGCGCCATATTCTATGTGACAAAGTGATGTCATAATTGCATAGTTTCCTATATTCCGCATTCAGTCTGGATTTTTTTTTGGGTCTAAACGGTGCACGTTTCCCAAAGGTAGAACACGAGAATGAGAGACCAGTTGTCAATCTTGCTCTTTTCATTATTGATTAAAAAAAAAAAAAAAGGGAGAGCACTGGGGCGAAGCTGTCTTCCATTTCTGGAAGTTTGCTTAGCGCTGTGCCATGAAATTCTTCCTACTAAGATATTAATTTATAAGTGGTTAGGCCTCAAAGATTGGGAAACGAGTGCAAGTCCCACTTCCTAAAAAAAAGGTCTCACTTCCTGTCGTCAGTTCCTTAGTAGCTCGTCATCAAGACGTCATAACAAACAGCGAGCACTTTGCCAGATCGTGTGACGTGTATTTTATGAGTGAACGAGAACTTTCCCGACAATTTTTTTGGGTCACTTTCGTTATCGAGCGGAGACACATCCCACATTGGACGACGAATCGTGAAAGCCACGTCTACAGGAAGCGACATTCATCTTTGCTAGCCCTGTAGTGGTGAGAAACTGGTTTACCATTAGCGGCTTGGCACCACCTCGCTTGCCTACCACATCCCTACGACGTCATCGTTGGCAAGAGGTGCCTTTATAAAGGTTCTTCACAGGTATGTTCATAATTGAGCTGTGATCAACATTACTGCGATGTTAGCCTAGCGTTGCTACATTAGCCAGCTGTGCGTAAAGTACACACAGCGTCTTAAAGTTGTCCAGCGTGTTTGGCAGCGTCCAATTTTTCTTTCTTTGATAATGTCAGAAAACTACGATCTGGTAGCCACCGTAACTTCTGAAAGTATCTAAGCAATCACCGTTCCGTATGTTCTATGCATGTAGTTTGAGACAGGAACTACTCATAGACGTAACCTAAAGGGTCAAATGACCATTGATCAACACTTGATCTAATGCCATAAAATGGTCTACAGACTTTTGAAGTCTGACATGTATTCTGAAGTGGTTCTTGCCTCTCCACAGCAAATCATGGCAGTTCAGAGAAGACAAAACATTCTGGCCGTGTCGCTGTCCTTATGGATCTTACTGCTGGACACTAATGTAAGGGCTCGGCCGGCTAACATGTCCGCCCCGAAAGACAAGAGCTTAGCCAATAAGGACGACAATGAGATTCTTCCGCCAGACCACCTGAATGGCATGAAGATGGAGCTGGACGGCCACCTCAACAAGGACTTTCACCAAGAGGTCTTCTTGGGCAAAGACATGGAGGAGTTTGACGAGGACTCTGAGCCCAGGCGGAACAGGAAGAAGCTTATTGAAATCTTCTCTAAGTATGATCTTACCTTGAAGAAGACAAAGTGCAGAAAATGCTGAATGTTAAATACTGAGTTAGATTTTGCATTTCATCAAACAACAAAAAAAAGCTTACATGATACAATGTAGAGACACTAGAGATTAGATGTACATACCAAAAGTTCAAATGTTTCTGTTTAACGCCTCTCTCCCAGAGTGGATTTCAACAAGGACCACAGTGTGAGCGCCAAGGAAATGCAGCGTTGGATTATGGAGAAGACAGAGGAACATTTTCAAGAGGCCATGAAAGAGAATAAGAACAGCTTCCATGCCGTCGATCCAGACGGCGACGGTAGGTCTGTGTGGATTTAGAAACAAGTCAGCATTTGAGTTTGACTATTTAGGTCAGAACCTTTGGGCACAACAACAAGTACTGGATGAATTTGATTCTTTCTAACATTGAATACTTTTATTATGATTTGCAGATTATTTAGCCCAGTTCAAGTCATTTCATGACATAATTTTGTCCCCTTGTCTTTACAGGTCACGTGACATGGGATGAATACAGAATCAGGTTTCTTACCAGCAAAGGTTTTACTGAAAAGGAACTTGCAGCGAAAATCAAGAATAATGAAGACCTTAAACTGGATGAAGAAAGTAAGCAGAGAACTCCATTGAATATTTCCTGCATTTGTGTTCCTTGCTTATAAGTTTGTGCGAAAAGAACAGACGAGAAAAAGTTGATTAATAACATAAGCCGATTACAAGAACAAAGACAAGGCAGCCGTGTTTATGTAGTTTGTAACCTACCTAAGTAAATCAGCAAATCTGCAGGTTCCAAACTGCACCCAAGTCGTCGTCCACTGTACATGTTAACGTAGTGTTGTCATCTTCAGAAGTTCTCAATCACATCATAAGTGACATCTTTCTTCATGGTACTGCTTTCAGCTCAGGACGTTCTGGAGAGCCTGAAGGACCGCTGGTTTCAAGCTGACAACCCACCAGCAGACCAGCTGCTCAATGAGCAGGAGTTCCTTTCCTTCCTGCACCCGGAGCACAGCAGAGGCATGCTCAAATACATGGTCAAGGAGATCATGCGAGACTTAGGTGCCATCTCATTTCTAGTCTGCATTCCAGGCCTCGTGTCGTTTGATGGTCATTTACTGGCCTCTAAAAGTTTTTTTTGCATTGGACAGCAGTGATAATCTGTTGGTGGCATAAACATGTGTATAAATATAAATGTATCCTTTTCCTTTCCAGTTTTGAATCCAAATGCGAACCGGATGTTTTGTGCTTATTTTGCAGACCAGGACGGCGACCAGAAGCTGACAGTGTCGGAGTTCATCTCTCTCCCTGTGGGTACTGTGGAGAACCAGCAGGGCCAGGAAATGGATGACGACTGGGTCCGCGAGCGGAGGAAAGAGTTTGAGGACGTTATGGACTCGGACCACAACGGCATCGTCACCATGGAAGAACTGGAGGTGGCCGCTTCTTCGGTTGCTATTTGCTGAATGAACCCCTGGCCCTGCCAAACACACAGATTTGGGGAATGAGTAATCATAATTGCATGTCAATCTTGATTTAAGATCAGTTTAGTAATACTGAAAACCAACATGTACCCAGAAAGGAAAGCTCTTCACCTTTCGCTCATATGAAATGATTAAGTACAAAGAAATGTCCAAATGTTTTTTTTACCTCATGGTTGGAAGCTAACATCCAAAGCTTAAATTTGTGGTTCTTTTCTGTTTGACAGGAGTACATGGACCCAATGAATGAGCACAACGCTTTGAACGAGGCCAAACAGATGATTGCGGTGGCCGACGAGAACCAGAACCACAATCTGGAGCTGGAAGAGATTCTTAAGTACAGCGAGTACTTTACTGGCAGCAAACTGATGGACTATGCCAGGAACGTCCACGAGGAGTTCTGAAGAGGCCATGTTTTTTTTTTTTCATGTCGACTCGCGTTGGCTCGTCTCGTTGGGGTGCGGACTACGTTCAGGCAAAGCGGCTGTAGTCTTGAATGTGTCGCACCATGTTCACAATTGATGAGTGCGCATTTGCAATATGTGCATATGACATGTATCCCTGGATGAGACTGAAAGAGCAGTTTGTGAGTGTACAGTGTAAATATTCAATATCACTCGCATGCAGCAAATTTATCTTGCTCATTAAAGTGGGGTTCACGTAATAGTTTATTAAATAAAAGACAAGTAATGTAACAGATTAATGTATGATCACAAATGCTCAGGTGTCAGCAAAACTCTAGCATTTATTTAGGTCTGCTGATATTCTTGCCCAAATATATATTTATATGAGCACCACTGTGTCACATGTTTAATAGGCTCATTTTGGAATTGTTTTTTTTCTTTAGCAGGTTTTAAAGTGTACATAAATGTGGTCCAGAAGTCTGTAGTTCAATTCCCTGTAATGTTGGAACGCTGCTCAGTGATGTGTAAGAAAAAGGGCAACGTTGTGTCACACCAGTTGCAGAGGCACTGCAAAATAAATATTTCCTTACCAAATGATCATTTTTGGGTGGTGTAAAATTACTTACTTGCTTTTTTTTTTTTTTAATTTGACCATAACAGCACCTTTCCTGGGAGTCTTAATTTTTAGAATCAGTGTCCATTATGGCCAGATGTCTAGTTATCTAGTCATCAGTCACCTTTTGTTTAAACGGCATAGTAAAATGTTCACCCCTAAAAAGTCAGGCCCTATGTATACAGTACGCAGCTCCAAGAGGCTCACTGACGGGGGAATGTACTGCGTGGCAATCTAATTTAACCGTGATCTTTGATACAAAGTTCAGTGACATCATAGAGTGCCCTGGTCCTGTTGTCATATAAAGATGGACTGAAGCTGCTCAGCAGGCTGCTCTGCGATCAACAATCAGGCAACGAGCTGCAGCGCCAGTCCGTCTCAAGCTTTCACTACGCAGGAGCAACAGGCAATGACGGATTCCCAAGAAGTTCTTGCCAGGCAAGAGCACACCATGTCGCCTCATCAGGAGAAACTGGCAAGAAACATTGTGAGCACGCTGATAATGACGCTCGTCCAGCGCAAAGCCAGGAAGTCGACTGACCAATATGACTTACAGCTGATAATCGAATGGGTCTACCATAAGGTTCTGAAGGAGGTCGACCTGGAGCCTCTGGCTGCTCTGAACATGGCCGCCTATAATAAATTTGTCAAGCTCATGATCGAGGACCTCTCTGATCAGTATGATTCGCAAAAGAAGCTGCTGGATGCTCTAATCTCAGACAAGCCATCATTTGATGATGTTGTGTCCAAGCACTTGGCAAAAAATCTCAAAACCTTTAACCTGATCATGGAGATGAGCCCAATGAAAAGGTTCTTCACAGCTTTGAGCAGAGCTTTACTCAGGTCTACCACTCCACCACTGGGACTGCAAACGGTCCTCTAATTGTTTCGGCCTTGGAAAGTTTCATCTACCTTCTGTGGTCACCTAACGAATGTTTTTGAACTACAGTACTGATTAAATTCTGTCATCTGTGAATCACTTTGGTTTTTTTCAGTATTTGGATCACCCAAAAGTGGATTACCGCACCTGTAAAAAGGGGCATAAAACTTTTAAGGCACCCCCACATCGTCAAATTCGTTTGGAGTTATCAAAAACGGCTGGGGAACTTGTTTGCTTCGCACACCGCTGCCTTGTATTTAATGGGACGGTAAATAGAAGAATAGAATCAGTGGCGTCGTACGAAACCATCACTTCAGAAGATTAAAAACCAAATTGTCACGTTTGTTCAATCGTTAACTCTGCATCATCCAAGACAGCAAGACATTTTTAACACTGAAGATGGATTATGGAAAAACAGAACATTAACTGAGCAATAGATTCATAAAAAAAAAATACAGGCCGAGGCTTGCCTGACACCAGGATTATCATAAAGGTTCCGTGAAACTATTGTCAGATAGACAACTTTTGGAAAAGTATAACTACTGCAAGTAATACAAGGATTTGATTGTATCCCGAAAAGAGAATGTGGAATACCTGAGTCACATGACCAACACTGGGAAAGAATCACACCCTCAGGCATTTGGAGACCAGAATCATGTTTCTGAAAAAAAGAGCAAAAACTCAGAATTAATAGGAGGCAGGGTAGCGCAAATGTCAGAAATAAATGCTTACGCAAGTTATTAGTGTATTTTTGCTACTACAGAAAGTAAAGTTATTTCGAGTCTCCCTTTCAAGATCAAATGATGTCATCACTCTCATGTTAGGCGGCTATATCACATCACAAAGAAAATTGATTGAAATCCACCTTTGTCATAGAGTCAGACAAAATTGCTTAGTAGCATCAATTAAGTCACATTAACAATCTGGAAGTCAACGTGGGACGCACTGGACAAGAAACATGGAATCAGACTTTGCAGTGGATCCGGACAGCATCCTGCCGATTGTGTCGAAACATTTTGACAACATTTCACCAGCCCAGTGGTGCTTGCTCTCAGAAGGGCATTTTGACTCCAATACGGGAGCCACGTTGGCGGAAATGTGCACAGAGATGACCCGAAAGCTCGCCACCGATACCTTGAGACTCATCATACCAGAGTTCCTCCAGCGGGTCGGTGAAGCCACAGTTGAGGATTTCACTCCCGTGTCGCAGGGCGCAACCAACAGCGCATTTGCTTCAGCGCTGGGCACCCCGTTACAGCAGTGCAACTCCGCCAGCAAGTTGGACTCACTGTTAACAGATGAGGTTTCTGAAAGGGTGAATCGCACTTTGACATCAGCTACAGAAACAGAAACTCGAGAGATCGTGCCGCTCATGTACATCCCCGGAACTTTTACCAATCTCAATGTGCTTTACCAGATGGTACGTCTCGCTTGCAGTGCGTTGCGGACTTATCTATGTCACGTTGAGTCAAAAACTCTGTGTTTCGGAGCTTGCTGGCGTCAGCCGTCGAGCTACAAGAACCTTGAACACACCCAGTTGATAGAGGTTGAGAAACAGCAGAGTCTGGAGTCATCCTACACCTCAAAATCAAATATCAGTGCTGATGAGACAACCGAAGCGGTAACTAAAATCCTCCGCAAATGGTCAGATAGCAGTAACACTGGATTTGAAGATTCACAACTTGAAACCTCTGCAGATGTTCAAGGCACCGCGTCTGACATTGTCACAACGATTGTTGGCGATCTTCACTACACCTCAGATACGGACATCAACGGCAGCAGCCCAGTAAGACCTCATTTTGATCTGAGGTTGATTGAGAAGACGTTGACCAACTTTTTTACTTCACATGCACAAACGAACTCGCGCAAACAAAAGTTTGTTGAGTTCTCAAGAAACAGGTTCGACAAAATGATGGCTGACGTGATCCATCAAGGTCTGTGGAAAGAATCCGAGTACTTGGTGGCTTTCCCCAGCGCCTCTGCTGATTTCTGTGATCCAAAGGTGTCCCGACCTGCCTCCAACCCTCCTCCTTTCAGTTTTCAGGCAATCCAGAACGATATCGAGGACTTCTACATCAAATTTGCAACGGCAGGAACAAAAGTCATGGAAACCCATGAAAGACTCAATGATGAGATTACAATGTTTTCGAAAAAGCTGAGGGATAAAATCTATGATCATGTCAAGGCAAACTCCAAGTTTGTAGGCAAGCAAACGCATGGGCGAAGTAAATATATGCAACAGCACTTGGATGTTCTGTTTCACGTTGTGGAGGATTCCGTTGGTACGTTCTTGCAGCAGTTGCTCCTTTGGATGGAGATGGAGTCCAAAAAGAAGAGAGCAAGTACAAATGCAGTGTGCGGTGCCTTAAATGATATCGACATGCTCATGTCTTCAATTATGACTCCAAGAGAAGGGGAATCCAGTTGGCAGCCAGAAGACTCACTGTCTTCTGAAATGCAGTCTCACACAGCCTCAGTTGTCATCACAACACCAATCCTGGAGAAGCTAGCTCTGAATCTGGTAAGCATGCTAATCATGACGCTAGTGAAACAGTTCCCAAAGAAAGTGAAGAAGTCGATGGGGCAGTGCGAAGTGCAGATGATCATCACGAAGGTTTATCGGGAAGTTTTGAATGAAGTCAACTTGGAATCCTTTGCCACTATGGACATGGTCACCTACAGTAAATTCGTCAAGTTGGTGGTCAAGGACCTCTTCCATCAGTATCGCTCTAAGACCAAGCTCTTGGAAACGTTCGAGTCGAACTCCGATTCGTTTCGAGATGCCGTTTTGAAACATCTCCTAATCAACCTCAAATATCACAGAGACGGTGTAGGCAGGAGCAAAATTAAACGATTCTTTTCGGTTTTATTCAACCCATCCACATATTAACGTCTAGATGACAATGATCAGAGTTGTTTCAGTAACATTTTTTATTAGAAACGTTTTTAACCAGTTCATGTTTGAACCCCTGGAAGATTTGTCCAGTACCTCTAGGTACCGCAAATGCTCACCTCCCAATGGGAGTCTGTGGTCAGTGTGACCAATCCATGGTTGTTGTGCAACAGGTGTCTCATTGGCACCAGCGGATGCTCGACCATTTGCAGCAACATTGTTGTGTTTTAAACACGCACAACTACAACTTCCGACTGTACATCAAGTTTAATTGAAGGACATTCCAAAGGATCTCACTACCATGGATACAGAGTAGCCTTATTAGAGAGTTCCTGGGTTCGAGGTCAAGGACTTGAGTTTTCTTGTTTGTATTTCTGTTGTTGTGTCAGAGCAAGTCGTCTATTCCAAAGTGCACAACTCATAAACGCGTTTATTCTCCGCTCATCAATGCATCGTGTAGGGATTCCACAGATTCAACTCTTTCTGTGAGTCTTCTATTACTCCAGTATTGCTCAATGGCAACACTATAATTTCAGAGTTTTTTCAGATTGGAGATTATACAAGGTAACACTTGTAGGGTGTAGCTTTTTACCTGTTCTATCAGATGCTTTGCATGTACTTTGTACAACTCTTAGCAGCCTGTAACTATGGTAATAAAAATATATCACCTTGTGGGGTTTTTTTTTGGGCGTCTGTCTGCTGCTGATCTTTCTAGTCAGATTGGAGTGAAAGTGGTTACTGACAGTTCCCATTACATCACAGCGCCAAGATGCGTGAGCAAAAGTCAAAACGAGTTAATTGCCTACCACATGCACATCAATAAAATAAAACCATTCGAGTGTCTTTGTGCATATGTGCATGGATTTAGCTCAAACATTTTCTCAGCCCCGAACACTTTTCCAGGCTTTTGAGGTAACGTGGCATGCCAACTCACTTAGTAACCATCTGTAAACACAAGACGTCAATTCCTCTCTCCATCGTAATGCACTATAATGTCTTAAAAACTATTTTCCTTGCCTTTTCCATTCCACTTCAGAAATTCCCTGTTGATGATTCATCACCAGCCTATTGCGTAATGATGGTTGAAACTGCAATATTTTGGAACGTTCTACGTACAATCAAAACACAAAGAAATGCATACCGTACCAAAGTGAGTCAAACTACAATGTTTGGTAGAAAAAGGGACGTGTCCTAGAGTAGAGCAAGGAGAACAACAGGCCTCATGTGAAGCTCATTCCTTTTGCGCGGTAACACAAGTGCATCCCACGGCCAGCTCGTAAGGACACTTGCACCAGACATCATGTGGCTTGTTGCGTATTCTCTTGTAGACCGGAATCTGGATGTAGATGGGCTTGGCTACCATGTGCGCCACAGTGCAATTCTTGCAGACAGCATGCTCGATGATCTCAGGCTCCCTACCTTCACTAACATTCCACCTGCAATGAAATAGAACTTTATGAGCACAGGTTTTTAGACCCCTGAGCAATTTCCAGAAAACTGTTGATGGGTTGTAATAACTCCAACTCACGTCAGTTCCCAGGGAGCAACTGAAGATCCTTTCAAATCCGACACGTGTTGGAAGTGCGTGGGCTGAAATTTTGACGAAGACGTGCACTTATTTGGACACAGAGGTTTGCTGCACACTGTCCCCAGTAAGACCAGTAAGAGCTGGAAACCCTGATAAAGAAAACAGAAATAAAAGCCCAAGAGTTGTCAGTATGATCTCTTAAGCAGTAACATCACAGCTCCGAGTGTTAGCATTCAAATGTACGCAAAACAACAATAGTGGAGAGGAGCTCGCATTTCTCTCTCGGGCCCAGTGTCAAGTTTTCAAAACTTTCGTTGTGCTCGGACGGCTCAGAGCCCAACAACGAAGTAACGGCAAAGGCACTGATGCACTGCCTGATTGTTTAATCGTTTAATGCTCTGGCTAGACAATT
Source organism: Syngnathus floridae (assembly GCF_059516105.1). Classification (NCBI taxonomy): domain Eukaryota; kingdom Metazoa; phylum Chordata; class Actinopteri; order Syngnathiformes; family Syngnathidae; genus Syngnathus; species Syngnathus floridae. Next base: position 18,440,495 of record NC_142414.1, on the reverse strand, counting down.
CCATATATGTGCAAGCATTTCTGAGCGTTGCTTTCGAAGCATGTTAATAAAGATCTTGTCGTGGCAGCTTTGGCTAAAAACAAAACAGCTGACAATGTTTGCTTGTTATCAATATTTGCCTATAGTTGGCAAAGGCCAGTGGATGCATGTTGCCCTTCCGCATTTCTTGCCATACCGCCACTAAGAGCACTTTGCAAGATGTATTTTCTAAATACTCCTTACATGTTTGAAGGGTGTTGAACCCAGAGTAAACCACCCACAAAAAGGAATGTTCAGGATGAACCTAAAATGCACAATAAACTTTCCAAGTGAACATAATTTAACTCTCTTTTAACCTGAATGTACATTTTAATGCTGTAGTTCTTTTTAGAGTAGGAAAATGAAACGTTCTGTACTCACCAGAGTTTTGCTGGCAGTCATGCTGATGTGGGAATAGTAAATTTTTAAGAAGTAAAGTTGTGAGCTGTCCAAACTGAATGAGTGTATGTCCAAGCAGTTCCGTTTTTATACACCCTGCCATCCCCGTGACGCCGACATGCATTTGCATGGTGGGCTGGCCGCAGGTGAGTTGCTGAGGTTTCATAATCCAAAGCATGATTGAAAACAGCAATTTAGTCATTGTTTTGATCACAGATTGGGAAGGACTTGTGCCATTGAGTATCACTGTTACTTGTGTGTATGTGTTTCCACTGCGTTTGTGTGCGAATAGCAATTTCACTCCAGGAGTCGGTGCTAATTTACTGATAGCATGCCAAAAGAAATTTACATTGACATGAACATTAGTGTTAGCATAGTTTTAAAATGGAAGCATCTATCGTATTTAACTTTTGTGCATTGAAATATTACACTAAATTCCAACTTTAAAATGCTTAAAGAACAACGAGGGACAGGAGAATTATATAAGCAATAGTTACAACATGGTACATTCAACTTAATTTCACAATGTCATGAATTTGCAAATGAAACTCGGCATTCTGCATACTAATCTTTTTTTCCCCATTATAATATTTTCAACATCAGGAGGAGACAAAATAGAAATCATGATTAGATTTCAATTAATTGTCCAACCCTACTCGGCGTAACCAATGAAGCTAACATCCATGTTTTTAAAATACGGGAGGTAGCCAGATTAATTGTTGTTTACAAACTCCACAGGGCTGAAACTGGGGTAATAAAATATTTTATGATTAAGAAATTATTTACATTTTTCACATGCTCAGTTTTTTGTCGTTGTTGTTGTTGCTTAAGGTCCTTTCCGTATTTTACTTAATCAGAGCGGCTGCCATTTTAAAGATCATGTGCTCCCACTGTCATGAATCAGGCGTGTGCTGTGAGTCAGACCTAGCAACACTCTTGTTTGGAGGCAAACCTGATTTCCATGTGTAAACGTTGGTGTGTGTATGTATGAGAGAGTGTGCCTGGGATTCCAGGTAATAATGAGGGAGTCACCGGTCTTCCCTCAGGAATTCACAACACATAAAAAAATGGGAAGCCTGAGCTTTGACCCATGAGGTGCAATGAAAAAAGATGTGACCTCACCGACTGAGCAACTTTCAAAGTGAATGATGGTCAACAACATCAAAAAAGATTTAAAATCAATGAGACAGTTTGACATGACATGGTGCAAACGTTCCTAAAAAATTCAAATCAAAGAATGTCAAGTTGAAACCATTTTTATTTCGCTGTCATGACAACGATCAATCACAAACAAGGCCTTTCACATCACGATGGAGGACAAAAAAATAAGCACCAGTTTACAGACACTTGATGGTGTCGGTGGAGGAATTTCACACCTCATACCAGCTCATTTCAGGTGAGACACTGAGGCCACAGGTGAAATGTAATGGATGCGTATGGCATTCTTCCACCGTTGTGCGATGCTGGGCAGCATAACTCAAAGAAAAACATTTACTTTCTCATTGGATGTGATCATAGCTACATAAAGTGTTTAAATCCTCAAGAGAAACACAGAATTATGATACAGATACACAATAGCCCCCCCCCCCAAAGGAGATCGTGTCTCCACCTAAAAAAAAATCCAACAACAAAATAGCCTGTGAGTCGCTGCCTCAATCTGCCTTTTTGGGATAAAATTGAAACAAAATAACTGTTGAAAAGGGGAAGTGGATATATGATACAATAAATGTAGCATTATTACTTATTGTAAGTCATTCTACAAAACAACCCGATTTCAACACTAAAACTCCAATGAGAAAACACTTACTTTGAAGAAAGTCACTTTTGGCTCATGTTAGCCTCTGAATTACCGTCGGACACACTGAATCGACAAATAGAATTGCGACCTGTTCGACACACAAAGTCACATTGTAGGCTCTGTCCTATGAATCCAATAATGCCCCGCCCTGCCTGACTGGGGCTGAGAGTTGACATGTTGAATCATCATGTAGAATTTTTTTATGCAGTATAAACATCATCTTGCATCCTACAAGGGGAAATGTGTACATTCTCAGTTACGACTCCGAACCGCAGCCCATCGGGTACCCGATGTCAGCCATGTTTGTTATGAATTGGATTCAGGCATCATTCGAACAGCGACAGTTTACAACACACTCTGGACGTCAATTGTCACACACGCTGGTGCTGTTGACGTCCTTCAACGGGAGGTCGGTCTTGGTTGTGAGGAATGTTTGTTTCAAACACAACTTCTCTTTATTTTTCTTTCTTTTTTTTGGTTATTTTATATGAAACAGTAGAAAAAAAGGGGACCTTGGAGATGATCCGCGTCCTTAAAAACACCTTAGGACTGCGAACCATTTTGCGTCGTTGTTGCACAGGCTCAAGTAAGAACGTTTGAGCGACAACGTCAGGGGAACCACTGAGTTGGAAATGTGACATGGCAAAGATTAACAGAACTGTGATGCTCTCTCAAAAATGACATCCCCAGGAGTCGGCAAAAGCTATTGATTACTTTTTCAAAGGGTTCTCAAACGTTCGTTTGAGGTACTATATACAGTGTTGTGTGTCAATACCTGGCATGTCTCATTTTTCATTTCAGATTAGATGAACCAAAATACAGAGAGACATTGTCCTTTATAACCCGATGTTGCTTTTAGCTGCCATATAATTGTCTGTAGCAGGGGTATCAAACTTGTTTTTTGGTCACGGGTCACATCATGGTATGGTTTCCCTTGAACGGGAATTATGACTGTGAACCCGTATAATGTATGATTACATCATATTATCACAATTACACGACAAATTCATAGATAACTACGTTCAGAAGCCAGTTAGAATTAGTTTAAAAATCAGTTTTTCCAATTTATTTTAAAAGTGGAACTGCTTACCCAAAAAAGGGAAGACAATTACCGTAATTTCTGCACTATTAGGCGCACTTAAAAACTTTAGTAAAAAAAAAAAAAAACAGTCCGCCTAATAATGCAGACCGCCTTATGTATGGATCATTTGATGAATTCGTTGATCCATACTGGTTGTACACAGCGCTCTGCCGAAATGTTTCAGCACGTTTTTGTACGACTGGTAAATTACATGGTTGCATCGCTTCCCAGCATTACGGCAACCGTGGTCAGGGGGCGTCACTGAATAGTTGTTGTACCCACGAGGCTATTTCATTTTGAAATAGGCTGTTCCGTTAATGTTTTTGAGTACGTTTACGGATCAATATGCAACGGAATCATAAATGAGCAGCACCAATGTGTTAAATCGGTCTTTAGTTGGTTCCGATCACTTTTATGGGAGAGAGTTTGAGAAATGTGATTGTTTACAGGGGGGGCGCCATGACTTTGCTGAGGCTCATGGGAGTCTGCGAGCTGAGGCTCATGGGAGTTTGCGGGTGGCTAATGCTATAATGATAGCTGATATACGCACAAGGCTCTTTCATTTCAAAATAGGCTGCTCCATTAATGTTTCGAGTAAATTTACGGATCGATATGGAAGGGAAACATAAATAAGCAGTACTAATGTGTTAGATTGAACTTTAGTTAGTTCTGATCACTTTTATAGGAGATAGTTTGAGAAACGTGATTGTTTACTAAGAGCTCATTGGTTATTGTGCAATTTTTGTATATAAAGTTTGACTGAATACCTCATTGAAACCTCATGGTTTATCAAATTCAATTAAAGAAAGTTTATGACCATAAAAAAAATGAGTTGGGTTGCTGGACCAAGAAGCCAAAGCGTATCACTTTCATACAGAAAGGGAGTTGGACTTTACCTCATTGAGAGGGTTGACATTACCTTTAGCACAGCACCATCTAGTGGATGCATACCGCAACCAGAGTCAACCTCAGTTTGATGCAGTATAGCTTCATTTTATGCGCCTTTTTATCCGATGCGCCCTATATGTGAAATAATTTCTAAATTAAAAAATTCAATGAGGTTGCGCCTTATAATCCAGTGCGCCTTATAGTGCGACAAATACGGTAGGCCTTGAGTTTGACACCTGTGTACGGAACATGTTAGTTTAATGCTGAACTGTTATTTTTCATTCAGATGCAACTGGGAGAAATGAAAAAAACTATTTTATATACATAAATATTGAGAAGTGGCAGCAAAAATTATTATGTAGTGCTCCCACAAATTAAGGTTTTTACGGGCACACCTGGTCTGACGTTTTCTTTTTTGTCTTTCTCTTTTTTTATTTTATGTTTTTTTTAAAAACAAATAAATACTTAGTTGTGATTATTTTCTATGCTTTTTTTTTTTTGCAAGTCTGCAAGCTAGGTCAGGAGTTGCCAGACATGTCTCGGAAAATCTGAGCCTTGAGTCACATTTTCACCTCAGTGTTCACCCTGGGAGTTTCTGACAGTCACAGAAGACCAAAGTCGGTATCTTCTTTTGTGATGAACTTTAGGTGGTCTGCGGGACACAAAGCATGACAAGCAAAAATCAGAAGTCACAATCAACATAAAACACAAAATATACTCGGTGTGTATTGAGCTCTAACTGATGCAAGAGGGAAAAATAAAGTGGGTGTGGGGGCGATAAAATAACGTAAAGTAGAATTGCAAATGGAAAGTGTTGGCCGCAAATCAGCTTTCATTTTTTGGTAAAAGGAATTCCTATTTCATTCCTATTCTAGCCTTGAAATGGCTTTGGTCTTTAGTTGACAATTCTAACTTGAATATTGTGGTTGTATTTTGCTGATTTTGTCATCTTTCTATTTCGTAGTTAAGACTAGCTTACTAGGATACAGGTAGCTAAGTAAAGCCGTGGATCGCTACGTGTAACGAGAACAAGATGTGTGTTCACTTTTAGACCAACAACTTGTGCATACAGTAAGCATTGTAAGAGAAATGCAAACATTTTAAAACTAAAAATGAGTGATACCTTCTTCCCTTTCAGATACTGGTGGTTTCCATGAGTGAACACCACCACCGTTTTGCATAGTTAGTGTTTTGGATCTTTCATTGTGAGCACAGCAACAGCATATTTGAATACAAGTCCTATCAAGCATGGCGGCCTAGCCATAAATCTTTGTTGGCACAGCAACAACCTCCGCCCTTAACAAATAAAATACGCTTTCATACAATTATCAAGGTGTATTGTCTTGTTATTTTGTTTAATAGTTAAAAGTAATGACCATATAGCTAAGTTGTCAATATCAACAACCTTTGCTTACAGACATGTTGTGGATGTTTGAACAAAAAGTCTCTCTTAATGCTCACATATTGGTAATATAGCAGTAGATTAATCACCCGGCCCTAGTGCAATTTAAAATCCACTGAAAATTGCTCAGACACATGATGTATGCTATATCTCAACTGTCATGTGATCATGTTCTCATTTGTTGTTTGTGCAGACACTATTCGATTGCATTCAGAAAATGTATGGCTCTGGAGGAAGTTTGAAATCTCTGTTTAGCTACTCTACATGGCGATCAATCTACACTCACTGCTGTCACGTGACAAATATTTAAAAACTTTTGCGTTGGCTTAAACTCTCCCAACTGACCTCTGTACTTTGCCTCTGCATCTTGTGACCCGAGCAGGACGACGGGTCTTCCTCCCCTGAACCTTCGCGTTCTATCTCCCGTTCGCGTTTTCCTGTCATGCTGCCTCCGATGTGTGCAAGTCCTGAAGATAAAAAAAAAAAAAAAAAAAAAGGGGGCGGGATAGGGTTACAGATGATGAAAAGAAGCAAAAGGTGATCTTGAGTTCTTATACAAGGAAATTGTAAATGTAAGGAAAAAAACGTGCAAGCCTGATTTTGCCACTACAGAAGTGATGACCCGTGATGGCTAAATGAAATTTAAATAAATGCCATCCTACCTGGGTGCTGAGGCACGGCAAACTCATGGTACAGTTTGCCACTGGTGACCGCTGTGTTGTTTTCGGGCACTGTATGGTTACCTGCAAGAGACAACGCTTACATACTCATTTTCTACACAACCCATTCAAATGTTCACACTATTCAGAACTCAACAGTTGTGTGATTCAACTTGTATCAGAAGGTGAACTTTTCATCCATGGTTAATCTGGAAACTCGTATCATGTGACTTACTGTGCTGCGGCGCCATTTGTCGTCGCTGCCCCGGCTGTTTCTCGTTGTCAAAGTTAAGGAGGATGCTCCCGCTGCCGTTGCCTGTGACGACAGAGCTGCCCGACACGCCGGCCACTAGAATGACAGCGCAAAGTAAAATTGAAGTAGGATGGCGTACAGCAAACGTGGCCACACAAAAACCTCTGTGCACTTACTGTGGGGGGTGTTGTTGTTGCTTCGGTTGCTCCCCTGCTGTTGTTCTCCAGGTGAGTAGGCCATCATTCCTCCATTTCCGTTGCCATTTGTGGATGGAACGGATGCCAGCAGACCTGAAAGACAGAAATATTTAGAGCTGAAGTATCAGAGTGGCCATCAAAAATGCAGACTGACAGAATCTGTATTACACATCAGAACAATGTGTCCATCAATAACAATGTGTCCTCACCGAGTCCTCTGTATCGGCTCAGTTGCTGGTAGATTTGCTTCATCCTCTCGATGTTGAGCCGACTGGCCTCGGCGTGGTGCACCATTGGTTTTGGGTAGTTCACGCCAATGACGCACTTGGCGGCCGCTTGTACTGACTCGGGCGCGTTCCATGGGTCGTATATGAACTTGGCAGGAAAAGCTCTTAAGACAGGTAAGTAACGTCTGCAAACACAGGGAGACATTAGATACCCTGACTCGATAAAGATCCTCACAGGTGTGCGTGCGTTTATGTGGGAATGATATCAGGAAATGGTAAAAGCAATTTTTACCCAAATATTTTTATATGATCATTTCAATATCTGCTATTTTTTTATCATGTTTAATAAACAAACATATAAACCAACAAACAATTTTGTTCTCATATAGCATCTTAAATCAATTAAAAGCAAGAAATACTATGTAGCAACCCAACATGAAAGAATATATCTTCAGGAGAATTTGCATTCTATTTTTGAATTCTGTGTAGGGAGAGCTACCCACCTGATGAAGTCACCATTGGGGTCGATGCGCCGACCGAAGCCCACAGGGCAGTAGCAGTGGAAAAACTGCTGGAAAAAGGAACTACAGGACAGCCACATCCAACTGCCCGCATTCACACTCCAGTCAGAGTCGAGAAGCAGCTCCTCGAAAACCTGTGGCATGACAAACCCAAGTGAGCAGAAACTTATGTGCTAGGGTCAATGCAAGAGGTTGAAATGCACAAAGTACATTTATGAAGTACTACAAGCAGATCTGCACCAGCAGCTAGTCTAAAGTTGGCCAGGTGTGAAGTGGACACTTGGAGTCCACCTTCACCCAAATTGATCGTCTTCGCCTGTGGCCCGATCAAATTCACCAAAATTGCATTATACTACCTGTGTCAACTTTTAGATGTGGTTCTAGCTGGCATCAAGTTTAGTTGACTTACAGCCAGCAAACTGTCTCATGCCACAGTATAACAGTCTGAAAATTTGCACCAGCGCAAAACTTATCATGCGCCAAAAGTCATGCCTGAGCGCAGCTGTGCCATCTATAAAGAACAACTAGACTTGGTCAAATTCTACCTGTCTTAAAACATTGTAGAAATCATCACTTTTTATGGAACATACAGGTTGTTAATAGCGGTGGCTAAAAGCCAATGATAGCTTGCCTTCATCCCTTCTTCCCAGCTGATCCACAAGTCGCCTCTGGTGAGGAAGCATGCCACAGCATGGCGAGCCAGGGGATGAATCCAGCCCTCTTGCCTCAGCTGAGTCATGATAGCGTCTATCCAGGGGAAGCCAGTCTTGGCTTCAGCCCACTTGGCGAGCGCCTCAGAGTTTTTGTCCCAGGGAATGCGAACACAGATGGGGTTCCCCTCCATCTTGTCAAAGCGCGGATTGTTGGTGGCCGCTGTGTAGAAGAATTCACGCCACAGTAACTGTCCATATTGTGAGAGAGGAGGGGAACTGTTCTTTTCCACCTGAGAAGAAAATATTGGAAGCAGAGTTTTAATCGGACAACTCATAACAGATAAAACTGCAAAATTTCAACGACTAACTTTTGAAACTACAAACTACGTACATGTAACTGTCTAGCAGCTTTTTGAAAATCAATCGAGATCTCTGTAATGACTGCCCACCTTGCGATAGAGATCCGTAAGCTTGAAGTAGAAAAGGCGGCAGGAGAGGCAGCCGAAACGTAGATAAGGGCTGACGCCCGTTGGGCTGGCCAGTAGCGAGTTGGCGTTCATCCTTGGACGCTCAAAGTTTGCCACCCATGCCTGCAAGGTGCACAAGGAAACCAAGGGAGGGGAGGTGCAGAGCATCCCACAGCAACCAACAGTAAGGCAATGTCTACATGGGCACGTGTATTTAGATTTCTTTTTTAACTTCCTCACCCAGTGGTTTGAAAAAAACTTCACATCCAATTGCGAACGTATTGCAAAGCAATAGTTGAAGGCGCATTAACTTCGATAGAAAAAGAGGACTGACAACTGTCATTAGATGTGGGTGAGTTATTAAAACAACAGCAACAAAGGATTTTTTTTCCTGAGTCGCTCCCAAAAGAGACTTGTTTAGAAAAAAATTGGCCAGAGTATCCTAAAAGGTTGTCATTCAGTGCCCTCAAACTTCAATCTGGATAAAAATGCTCAGGAAATTTGGTCTTCTTTTAAAAATACCCGTGTCTGTGGACATGGCATGGCACGGCATTCCAGAAAAAGGGTAGTACAAAGTTTAACCTCCAATTTGGAAACATGCAAAAGAACATCAAATTGTCATTAAAACTTGTCAAAATGTACATTGGACTGGCCTGACCCATAAATAACGTAAATCTGCATACAATTGATGCCTGTTGAAATATAATTAGGAAACTAACACAACACATTTTTTAAAAAAATTCTAAAACATGAATAAACCTTTAATTTACAAAAAAGGTAGGCGTACATTTTTGCCTTGAACACATTGAGGTCAAACCTCTACTTGACAGTTTTCTGGAATGCAGTGTCTTTGTGGATGCTCAAGGAAGTCTGTCTCATCACAAATACAAACAAAATATAAAAGACAACGCTCACTTTTCTTTCTAAATGGCGCTCTAATCTGGTTAGAGCCTCAGTCTCTCCTCCTGGCCACACAGCTGTCGGCAGGCCCTCGGTGTCAAAGCCTAAAACACAGATAATAACTAATTCAGCTTTTTAATACCAACTAAAGAGGAATATTCTATATCATTTAACACGGTGCAACTTTTATGGTGGAACACAATCCACTCACAAAGACTGGGTAGACCTCAGATTCTTTTAAGGTTTGGTTCCCTTTATACTTTTGTTGTTCACCATTGGTCAACTGCTGCTTATTGTGAAGTCAGTTCAAATGTATTCATTGCCATGCTTGTATCTGAAGTTTGTGCACAAATTCAGCCAATGGCACTATTTGTGACCTCATTCTTTTTTTTTGCTCTGGAGGGGTACGATTCCGAAGGAAGAAAATATATGAAATCGTATAAGTTCATCAGAGTAAGACCTCTTGCAAATGTGGATAAAAATCAGATACATATAGGACATTTGCAGATGTGACTGCAGCGCAAATTGGGCAGACCCCGTCCGTCAATGCAAGCAATCCCCTACCACTCAAAAGTTTGGACATGGTTTCATTCATTAAAATGTGTGTCCACACTATCGACTGGTGGTGTGTATAAATAAACACAATCCCACGTGATGATCTTGATATAAGCACATGCGGCACACAGTTTGCACCTCATTCAGGTGGAGGCAGCAGATGGCTGGCTCGTGTCAGTGTGGCTTGACAGCGGCGTACAGCGCGACTAATGTTCGAGGCTAATTTAGGAGACAAACAGCCTGACCTGAGCTGGCGTAGCTTTAGAAACTTTAAATAAACTGTGTGAAAGACAGGCCCGTGTGACAGCAGCACACGGCCGGCCGCAGGTAAATCTTTCCTCTCAATCGAGCCAAGCCATCTGTGAATGGAAAGCAGACATCTGGATGGAAGCTCAAGAGGAAGATGAGATAATCCAATAGTCTGATTTAGACCAATGGGTTCTTGAAATACAAAAAAGCGGCGTGACAGATAGACTTGATTCAACCACGGAGAACATCCTTTATCTACTGCTTATCCTGTTCTGGGTCACATACTAGCTGACTTTCAGTGTTTTGTTATATCTCTCTGTGAACAGCAGGTGCATGACATTCACAGCTGCCAAAATGTTACTTGAAACCTTTTATACACGTAGCCTACTTACATTTTTTAATGGTGAGATCTAAAACCATTTCCCTTCAATAATCTGTATGTGGAAAATATATTAAGATTCATGATAGTTGTTGCTCTATTTTTTTTATACTGTACAATGTTTTTGTTACTCGTTTTTCTTGCTTCCTCATTATATTCTGCATTTGAATTTTTGTTATTGTTTTAAAATTGCACTTAATGCTTTTTCCTTATGTGAGTGTGTGCTATGTCGTAGTTAGCTAATTTACAATCAATGCCTATGTTATGGAAACAATTTTGTTTTTCTGTAAATAAATATAATGTTGTTGAAAATATGATATATGTAGACCCCTTCAAAGTTTGTAGACAAAGTGACTATTTTTTATGGGGCGTGGCTTAGCTGGAGGCAAAGAACTTTTCAACAGTGTTTATGTTGTAATGGACACGAAAAACGGTCATTTGAGTGAATATGTGAATAAACTCACTCTGGAGGCTATAAATCATTACCTACGTCTTGAATTGACAAGTTTAAATTTATATTCTACAGCAACGACTCTTGTGTTAAGCGGTCACAAATGCTGCCAAGTCAACGACAGGGACAGAAGACGAGGCTGGGCGATTATCAATTTCAACATTTCATGAACGTACATTTGCTGTGATATCTTACCTGATGTGACGTGTGCACTGCAAACACGAGCGTTGTTTGTTGATACCCTCATTCCAATCCTTTCACCTAATCACGTTCAACCACAGCCATCTGCGATTTCTCTGACAGGCAGAGGCTGGTATGTGATAGAATTTCAAATTTTTGCTTTGACGGTTTTCGGAACCAAAAACACAACAAGACGACATTTCTCTTCATGAAGCTAGTGGTTGTTTACTTCTGGCTTCCGTTTAGTTGCCTCCAGTGTCTTTTGCCTCCAGCTAACACTGTGACATCATTGTGACGTAGGCCACGAAGCGTCTATTGCCCTGCCCAATACGTCTTAGGTGAATTAAACAATCTCATCATTGTGAACCGTGTTTTTACCATCAATGCGAAAAGAAAACGGAAAAACTGAAATGAGCGACAGCAGCGGTTTCTCACCAAGCTCCTCCAAGGATGGAACCCCATACTTGTCTCCGTGGTCCTCCAAGATGGGGGTGATGCAGTTGGCCATCAGGCTGTCTGACAGCGTCTCCACAGGCATCTCAGGAGGATCCAAGCGACTGATCAGTGTCTGGAAACGCTTGTATGTAAGCGGTGGTTGGCCACTGTTCAGTTCTATAATCCTGGTGGGTAAAGGAAGAGTTAGAGACCACCACTCAGTCCAGTTCCACACAAGATGCTACTGATAACAATAATGAAGTTTTCAGTGTCCGTCTGGTTTCAGGTTTATAACGTACTTGTCCAGGTCATACAGCGTGTGTGAGTTCTTAACGATGACTTTCACTCCTGCCTCCATAGCCAGCTTCTTGATAGCAGCATCTCTTTCCTTTCCAAAAGGCTCTGAGTCATACTCAAAGGTCAACCGCGAGATCTTCCACTCCTGACGCAGACACAACAAGCACTTACGGGTGTTCGAATGAAATCACAAAATGTCCAAGAGGGACATTTACAGGAGAAACTCACCTTAAAGAGTCGTGGGAAAACATTGGCTGGTTGGCCCCTTATGACAAAAAGGCGGGAGTTAAGCTTCCGGAGCTTGGCGTCCAGATCCTCCAAACATTGGAGAAGAAACCTGATGGACAAGGAGAAAATTAAACAAGTTGAATTGCGACCCAGGATACAATCAAGCACTTTACTACTACTAATAATAATAATTAGTATTATTATTATTAATATTCATAACAATTATTATTATTACTAAACAGTCCCCTGCAACGGAAAAATGCACAATACTTGCATAACTCAACCAAACAAACGCAAAAATGGGCCACTGTTAAAGGTATAAATTTATTAACTTTTAAAATGTGTGTTAAATTTTTCTTTTCTTGTTTAATTGGAATGTGATTAAATAAAATTTTGAATTTGATTAACAAGAGGGGCAAGGTAGCATTGATAAATCAAACCACAATCAAACTGCATCAGGTTATCTTTGTCAGTTCTTTATACTTTTTTTCATGGCAGTGTATGTGGTGATAAGATATCATGGTTAGATAGCGTTCATATGATTAAAATTGGTTCCTGTTACCTGTGAACACTGTTTGTACATCCGATATTCAAATGCAAGTCATGTCGAAGACAACACATTTTGACAAGTGAGAGAGGTTTGTATTTTGAGCTTATCACTTCAGGCTACAGAAAATAACGGCGTAGACAAAATGTGATTTGATGTTAAAGGGCATCGTGCATAAATCACGTTTAGTAACTTCGCTTTGTCTGTACAATGTTGAGCTGAAATATAAACAGCTCACTTTTTTTGCAGGATTTTAGCACTTGCTATTTACATTGATGACGCTGTTATCACCATCTTCCCCCACACGCAACACCTCGAAAACTATGACTGTTGTAGAACATGTCTTGAGCAGTCTTGATGACAATTTCTGCCAGTTAGTTGAATTCGTTCTGGTGCCCAGTTACATCTACCGGTTTGACCTACATACAAACCAGAACAACTCGGGACCAGCAGTCTAGACTACGTCTGATCTACATGAGGATCAAGCATGAGCCTAGCAGAACAGTCAGTCCATGTCTGTCAGACTGTCGCTGAGGAGAGACGCTCAAAGCTCTTTAACAATGAATAAAGATACAGGGGCAGTTCAAAGAAGAGGACTGTTCAATGGATGGATGGTTAGTTAGGGTTCAGATCACTACACCTTGATCAGGCAAGCAGGCCTCTCCACCCAGCTGGGGTGTAAAGGCTGCACTTGTTGCGTCAGTTACAAAATTAACAATAGGCCAACGTGGGTAATTATACCACACCGAGTAAACAAATTATTTTTATAGGTTGTGAGTGGTGAAGCACAAAATCAGAATGAGATCAAATTACATTTAAATATCCCGGGTTCACAATCTCTTGCATGTAGGACATGTTTCTCCTATGTGCTGTACCTAACAAGCCATTTCCTGCCAATGTCAGTGTTTCACTGCAAGCAAGTGTGTGTGGGTTTGTGTGTTAACCACATCATGGAACCTCAGCCTTTATATAACTGTTCTGTTCTACGCACATACACATAGTTTCCATGGAATCACAATTAAATCCCTTAGCCTAGTAACCTCATTCCTGGTGCACACGTGCAAACAGTCTCCCCTCTCTGTGCCACAAAAATATTGACAAGTCAATATTGCTTATAAAAACTGACGGAGGTCATATGACAAGCTATCATATGACAGTTGCATCTGGATGGCTGAATTTAACTATCCATCCATTTTCTATACTGCTTGTCCCCACGGGAGTCGCGGGTGAGCTGGAGCCTATCTCAGCAATCAACGGGCAGTAGGCAGGGGACACCCTGGACCGGTTGCCAGCCAATCGCAGGGCACATAGAGATGGACAATCATTCGCACTCGCACTCACACCTAGGGGCAATTTGGAGTGCTCAATCGGCCTGCCAAGCATGTTTTTAGGATGTGAGAGGAAACTGGAGTGGCTGGAGAAAACCCACGCAGCCACGGGTTGAACAAGCAAACTCTACACAGGGAGGTGGAATCAAATCCTGATTCTATGCTGTTGTATATTTTGGCAGATGGCAGCATGACGGCTGTGTTGAGCGAGCGCACTTCCTTCGGCCAGCATGTTTGCCTGCAGCCTTTTTTCAGGGAGCGCTAGTCGGCATGGAGAGTGCCTCGCCACAAGTAGGTCACGATCACATAACCACTCACAAGTTGTATGTCGCTGCCTGGCACACTAACCTACATTTGCCTTTTCACTTATTCAACAGTGAGGAAAAACTATTATTGAAGTATTTGCGTAAACATGGACTTCTGCCATTTCCTTGTGTCATTACCAGGCTATTTAAAAAAAAAAAAAAACTGATTCAATTTGTTTTAGGCCCATGCTTTCGCCGTAAGTGCGCGGTGGCGCACTGGTTAGCATGTCCACCTCACAGTTACTTTTGCCGGAACGCAATGTTTGAGTCAAGTAAAATTTTCATTTTGTAATGCAAGCTTAAAAATTATTTCACCCCAGAATTTGAAAATTACTTGCAAAATGTTTAAATGAAGTCCAAAAGATGTATGCAAAGTAAATGCACAGGAAATGTCATTTTTTACTAAACCTGACTTCTGCTTCTCCAATTCAGTTTGTGTACGTAATTGAAAGTATTTAACTCTTCACGCCGAGCCAGACCAACTAAATTGACTCTTTGTAAGGCTTATACGGCTTTATAAGGCCCAGGTGTCAAACTCACTTTTTGTACACATTTTGCCCCACATACAATCCTCTTACCTCCACCTGTTGACCCCAACATTGGAGGAGCCTGCAAACCAAGGGTCCAAAATATAGACGCAGCGCACTGTGCCTGCCCCCTGGACTGCCTCCTTAAGAGCTGGGTTGTCATGAAGACGGAGTCCCTTGCGGAACCAATGGATGGAATTGGGGGCCATGTTTGTCTGTGGAAGGGACAGATGAGTGTTGGGTCAATGTCAATGGCAAATTACATCAATGCATAGCAATCTAAACACGAGTCTCAAAACTTGTGATTCTAAGGCGCTTGAGTTAAAATCATATATTTCTAAATAAGAATTTGTCAACAATCCCAAAGGCCACGTATGAACCCCCGGCAGGCCTATTCCAGCCCACTGACTGTACGTTTGACACCCTTGCTCTAGTTCATCCTGAAGGTGTTTATAGCAGGCTTATCCCACTCCAATCTAATCCAAGCCGGTGTTTATGGACCTTGGTCTGTGCAGTCAGAACAGAAAATGGGTTTTAAACAAACTGTTCCCACAGAGTTGGTAGCATGCTCTTTGCCTGATTGTTTTTGCTGCAATGAGAGAGACACCAGACTGAGCAGGTGTGACAAGGCTCATCTCTAAATCTCTTAACTACGTATACAGGCAAGATGCAAGAACAGACAATTCCAAAAACGATGTATTTGTGAGAATTTCAAAGATTCTGTCTTTGAACTGACCAGTTCCCGCTTATATTTATCAGCTCTTAAACATCTTTGTGGACGACTGCTTTTTCTGACTGTCCTTTTTGTTGAACAACTACAACAGTTGTCATCTTTGATGACGTATGATTTGGATGAGTACGACCTGAGTGAATGTCCGTATTGCATATATACGTATACATACTGCATATATCGGTTTTACAGTATATCCACATACAAAAGAGGCTGGGGACAAAGTTTAAAAAAGAAAGAAAAGAAAATCAGTATTGCATTGTTCACATTGACAAGAAAAAAAAAAACACTTTATTGGAAAAATTAAATAAAAGGATGATAATTGCCTTAGAGCATGTACCTAGCATGTCGTTATTTCTGTATGTTATAGGTCATAAAAGTTTTGTAATCCCGACAATTTGACCCTGGAGCAGTGTGTGCTACACCATTATCTGGTGTAACTGTTTGGCCCAGGGAGAGGTCTGTGTTAGAACCTTCTCACAGACTGGGAGTTAGAAAACAACATTTCTAAGAACTCATCAGGTCAAAGTACAAGAATGACTTCGAACCGCTTGCCTGACATTAAATACATGCCCTCCTCATTTTGCAACAACAGCAGATGGATTTATGGGTGGATGGCTTGATGAATGGATAGACAGAGATGCTTTATTCATCTTGTGATCCTTTACTAATGTGAGAACGGAAAATAAATATAAAAACAGGTTAACACTTCCTTTGCCATATTGTCGATTTTTATTGGAGGACATCTCAGGGAGGCTAAAGCTTGACAGATTTGTCAAGGAAAGGATAGACAGAGATGCTTTATTCATCTTGTGATCCTTTACTAATCTGAGAATGGAAAATAAATATAAAAACAGGTTAACACTTCCTTTGCCATATTGTCGATTTTTATTGGAGGACATCTCAGGGAGGCTAAAGCTTGACAGATTTGTCAAGGAAACGTTTGTCATAAATGATGTCATTCGTTACCCATTCGCTGATATGAAACCTGCGACAGCAACCGTCTGGACGGAACGAGTGTGGCTACTGGCGCCAATAACCTGACAGCTCAATTTTAATATAGTCTGATTTGCATGTATGCTGACATGCAGCACTTCAATGACTGAAGCAGAAAATTGGGTACAATCTGTTACAGGACACTGGTCAACCTCTATTTTTTTTCATAAGTATTAACTACAGTCATAATGAAGTGTATTTGTGTACAAAATAATAATAATAATAATAATAATAATAATAATAATAATAATAATAATAATAATAATCTGTCACTCAAAATTTGAGAGCTATTTTCATCATCATAAATAATTATTGAACAATTCCTGAATGTATCAAGTAATTTTTTTACAATACTGACCTAAAAACAAATTACCAGAGTGAATAATGAAGTCTTTAAACAGCAATAATAATAAACCTTGACTTATTACTTTTGCTTTTCACATTTTCGCCAAACATGGTTAAAACCAGCAAGGGATTTGTAGACTAGTTAAAAACAATATGGAACACAAATGAGCTAATATCTCAATGTTTATTGAAGATAGCAATCTAATTTGTGAATTCCATTGGAACAAAAATAGATTTCCCGACCACAATGATAAAGTGTACATGCTGTACATGCACAACATCGCTGGTGGTGCACTGAACTTCCCTCAGATGGAAACTAGGTCATGAGTCTGTGCTGTCTTGGAACCTAGCGTAAACTCCATTCACAATTTCAATCTGACACTCAGATCAGGCCAAAATGATGACCCTTTGTTAAAATTCAATGATTACAACTAAATAAAAGCAAGACTTTGCCATTGAAATGATCGTCCACGACCGGACACAAACACAAGAAACCGGGTCAGGGGAGAGCGCTTTATGTAACCGGTGGCGCTGTTTATAACAGTAAAAGGTATTCTTCGCTTAAAACTAAACACCTTCGCCCGCAGAACAACTGCCTTACCTTGCGGATGCACCCCGAAGAGGATATTTAAGTAAAGCCCAAGGAAATGGACATTCTTGGGTGTTAAAGTGCTGTCAGCCACTTGTGTACGTGAATGCATATGCCAGGATTGCTGGCCTCAATCGACAGTCCAAAACTGCTTGCGCACGGATCCCTGGTTTCATAACACTTGGCTCAAACGCGCATGCGCTAAATCCATGCAGCCTCCTTTCGTGAGTCCCGCAGTGGCCAAAATGTCCGACAGGATGGCAGAAAAATATCGCTTTCAAAACAATGATTATCATCATATTTTATGGACCTTTAAGATTAAAACACGAAATGGTACATAATTAAACTGATTAGGCATAAAGTTTGTATACACACAATGTAGTATTTACTAAAAAAGTGTTACTTTTCCAGTTAAAAGCTCTCAATGTAAGTTGCGTTCAGAGTGTGGTTGCTTAATTTTCCATAACCGTGAATGCAGCACAAAGCTTTCACGAACGTGAGGGCAGCGACGCTTCAATTTCTGCCTTTCTATTGGTCGGCATGCGGGCCTACATCACCCACTGGGTCACGTTTTGAGCGGCATGGGAATCCGGAAGTTGACGATTGATTAAATTGTGACGCTTTTTATTTTTGCAAATAATAATAATAATAATAATAATAATAATAATAATAATAATAATAATAATAATAATAATAATAATAATAATAATAATAATAATAATAACACATTTAGTTTATCATGCACTTTACATTGGAAATTAACGAAGACCAAAGGTACTGATCTGTATGATACTGCAGAACCCCGTTTTATTGAGTAAAATATGATCTGATTTTCATTTTATTTCCTTGTTTTATTTAAATAATAATTATAGGGGTATATCGTATTATACATGATCAATTTTGTTATATTTATGCTGATTATTATCTAACTAATGTTCGAATTAAAGTTATATAAATAAAACCTGATTGTTGGCAGACATTTTCATTATTATCTGTTGTTTAAATTTTCTTACAAAAACATCATTAAAACAAATAAATTAATGTTTGTTGCATTTTTTAAAGTGATGATATTTCTGAAGAAATCGTAAAATTTCTAATACAAGTATTAGTAATACGATTCACCAGTTCATGATGCATTTCAGTAAATGAGGGAAAACAGAGCAGAGCGCCTAAAATACTGCTCAAAGTATTCCTGGGATGAATTAAATGTATGTATGCCTGTTGGGATCATTATCTGTGTTTGTTTTGCTGTTTAATTAGTTGCACTGTATGTTCAATGTGGCATCTGCTGGGTATAATTATTTTGGGGATGTAATTGGCTTTTAATGATTCTAATTACCAATTACTGATTTCTCATCTAACTATAGTGAGCAGTAAAACAGTTGTGATGCCCCCAATGAGCTGACAGCTTGCGAGATTTGCTGATATGATACTTTGAACTCTCAAATTTTATTTTAGATATATTTTCTGGAAGTTTTTCCTTCATTTCAAATTTGATACCTGTAGGAGTCACATTGAAGGTTTGACAATTACTAATTTAAAGAAAAAAAATTACAATAGGATCAACCAGTTACCCAGTACTGAATGTGTTTTTTTGTGAAGTGGTTGGATTTTGTGGTGGTTCACTTTCATAAACTAGAACTTCCTTTATTCTGTGCCCACTATACATACATGAATAAAAAAGAATCCAGGAGAGCTCTTCCTGAGACTTTGTTGACTATATGCACAAACACTGCAAGTGGCAGCATTTCTAAGGCGGCATTGTGTATATTATACACAAGACAAAAAAGTATGCAAACCAATGAATGCTAACATTGGATTTCCTAGCACGTACACAATGTGCATGGTTTAAAAACACTCGACAAATGGACCGATACAAGAAATAAGATCCATCCTACCCACGTGAATAAAAGTACTATAAGCTTGTTAAAGTGACAACATTGCAGCCATTATTTGCACTCATGTTGACAAATAACAGGCTTTCAATTGAGGTTATTCTCGAAAGCCACCTGCACATCCACGTGCCTCCATCTGTTACAGATTGTGAACACCCGGATGCAACATGCTTGAGTGACACAGACGGTTGGTGAAGCTGAATTGGCTACAAACATGCTGCATGCCACGTTCTGATGCCTCTCTTGATAGAAACAACACACAAAGACACATGTGCCCCTTTTCTTTTGGCCTGATTCATTTGTCGCTATGATCATCTGCCCTGCTCTGCCACCAGCGAGTTGTGGATAATTCCGTGGTCTCAGTCACCTTGTTGGCCAGCAGGATGCGGAGGATGGACTGTTGTCTTGTTTTTCTTGTGTTTCCACTGGTGACAGTGGGGGAGGACGGAGGGGGGCGGCTAACGTCATCACTAAACAGCTCATTGCACCTCCATTTTACAAGTTAACTGGCTCAATCCATCCATGAATCTATTCACACTCAAATGAGAGTCGGGCTATACCTTGAAATGGTTAGAAGATAAGAGCAGGATTATTTTTTTTTTTAAATGAAAAGGAATGAATAATACTTTGAAATGAAATACTTTAAACTTTGCCTGTAGGGCAATAGGTTACATCACAGGTGTCAAACTCAAGGCCCGGGGGCCAGGTACGGCCCGCCACATTATTTTATGTGGCCCGCGAAGACAAATCGTGCATCAAATTCGTGTGTCATTGCTAGAATTGCAAATTGTCTTCACTTTTAATATCTTCTTTTAAAAATATTTGACCAGTATTTACTTGTCCGATTTGAAAACGAGTTATTTGTCAGTTTGTTTTGTAGCTTTATTGTGTGTAATATGAGATGCTCATGCATTGATTTGGGTTGACAGTCATAATGGCCCTCCAAAAGAAGCTATGAATACAATGCGGCCCGCGAAAAAATGAGTTTGAGACCCCTGGGTTACATATAGGCCTTTACTAGTTACTGTAGTCATGTAAATTAACGCATCTCAGCATCACCATCACAAATACAGATGGCAGAAGTGAGCAACACATCTTTATTCCATGACCGTCTGGCAATGTTGCTGAAGACAATTCATTAAAGATACAAAGACAGCATCACATCACAAAGGACAAACATATCTGCTGGTTTTCTGAGTGAGAGGCCTGATACTGAGATCCGCCACAATATGTTCCTCATTTCTGACAGAACTACTTTGTCTTTATGTATAAAACCGTCTCGAGTGTTTGTCTGACATCTGCTGGACAGACAAAAAAGTGCAAGTGGATGCGATAACGCTAGTGTAAAACCATCATATGAAAAGATAATAAACAAAGCAAAGCAGTTGTTACTGTTACAGTGAGCAAGCACTATGTAAAATATGGACAAGTGGTAATAAATTGTATTCGTTTGCCTTTAATATATAATTCTGACGATTGTGTTGCAGCACAGTAAGTGACGCCTGGATTTCAAGCAAACGTAAATTTGAGCGTCACATACCCAATCAATTGATGGCCTTTGGATATTCTTTGTATGACACTATAAGTCCTTATCTTCGTACATGAGCTTTACTTCACATGGGTGTCGTGAGCAATGGCGCGTATGGTAACGAACTACAATATGAAGTGGTCACGTATTTTTTTACTTTATGCATGTATATTTTTTCCTAAGCTTTTATTTGAACTTTCTGCATTTTAAAACAGTCATCTATACTTTCTTGTTCCTTTCAAATCGTACTTGTACGAGGGAGTCGTTCAGCCTCCACCGATGACGTAGAATACGCATAGGACTTTAATTTTTTTTTTTAAACTTCCTGCCTTCTAAAACAGTCATCTATACTTTCTTGTTCCTTTTAAATGGTACTTGTAGGTCGATTGGGCATAGAATACCCATAGGACCCCAAAACATTAGATAAAAGCAGGAACAACAGTGACATGGATGAATGAGAACCAGGGAGCGCTTCTAAAGAAAAGGTTCGTAGACGCAAGATATTCCCCATCTATTAGCACAGTTATAAACATTTTGGGGATGTTATTGACTTAAAAATATGAAAAAATGCCAGCCCAGAAAGATCACCCAAGACCTGCATTTCAGATCATCTAGGAAGCCTCCAGTCTGATTTCTTTCAGTAGGAACACAAGCCGATAACCTGAACATTTTGGGGCACAATTGGAAAATCTAGGGCTGGACACTGTAAGTCAATTTTCAAAGTAAATATTTTCACTATATTGCTGATAAATGTATTTTCCTGTGGAGATGTTTATGAGCAGCAGAAAATATGAAAGTATTATTTTAAAAAACATGATGCAAGCCATTTTGGGTTAGAAATTGGACCAACCCTGTGAGCTTTCTTCAGCAGTGAAATACTGTACAATTAACATGTATTGTCATTCAATTCCAGAACATTCCTCACTGCAATGGATAGAAAGCTGGTTCTCCTTTTAATCCTCCGATTAGCTCCTCTGCTTAGCACTGATGAAGATAGCTTTGATAAAAAGGAGTTGGAGTTGCGGGTGGTCACCAACAGCACGTCTTGCAGTGTTACATGTGGCATTGGCATGAAAACGCAAACGGTTTGCACGTACAAACATAGCAATGAGATGTTGCAGAAGAAACCGCAAGACCTTTCCGAGGAAGACCAGGTAATGTAGCACATGGCCAATTAAGTGACAAGGATTCTGCATCGACTATTATGGTGTGTTTGAATTGCAGAAGACGGAAAAGTGTCACAATGAGCAAGTCAGGTGTCAAGAGTTTAAGAAGTGTGGAATCAAGACTGTCACTAAGACAGTGGGAGAGATGCTGGAGCTGGATTGTCTGTTCGAGAAAACGATACTGGTGAATAGACTCTCATGGAGGTAAGCGTTGATTCCCATTGGTTAGTTGTGAGGGATCATCTGATATGCCACAGGAAGGGATCCAAAACATTTGCTCCGAACAATGTATCTTTTTTAAGTAAGCTTCATGAAACTGGTGAGCCTTGATTGGTTGTGACATGAGACCTGACAACTGTGATCTCATTTTCAGTCAGCAGCAAGTGGCAAAATGGCCAACATTACATTAAGGTTAGGGTCACTTGATGTTGTGTTCTTTAGAGTTTTGTGTTCTCTTCACTCTAGGGTCAGTTGGTACTACGCTCCAGGGGTAATCAGCTCTGACGACAAGCTTTTCATGCGCTTTGCGTCTCCGCAATTGGACCTGCTCATTCTGGACCCAATCAAGGAGGAACATGCAGGTGAACAACGTGTCAATCAGGGCAAGCCTCTTGTGGTGACATCAGAAAGTGATGACAAGTTTCCGTTGTGTCCATCAGGAACGTACCGCTGTGATGTCCTTGATCTCAATTCCAAAATGTTGAAATCCGTTTACTGGGGTGTCAGAGTGCTCCCATCTGGGTTCATCAATCTGGACTACGAGCACGCTCAGAGTATGTGGAACGCTCCTTGGAACGAGAAGACGGACATTGTGTCGAATCGCTACGGTTCCCTGAGCTTCTGGGTATACATAGTAAGTAAGGTCCACTCCAGCAACTAAGGGTTTGGGGTCATGACGTATGGCTAAGTTTTAAATGTCTCACATTGAACTGAAAGGAGCCCAGCCTAGTTACTGCCATTTTTCTGCATTGATCATAGATGAGATTTCAGTCCATTTGTACCATGTAAGTAGTGGATGACTGGAAATTGTAGCATTCTCAATTAGAAAGTGTGCAGAAAAATTAACCTGTTACAAGCTCTCCTACATTTCATTCCAATGACGTCAACATACCCAGACATATATTTATGTACAGTTTACACATTCCATTGATTAGTGTGGACATGAATACAAAGAATGTACAGAAATATTTATGTATAGACATAGTACATACAATAGCTTTCAGTATTCTGTGGGATTCATTCCATGTTGCTTGTATGTGTGAATCCACAGATGTTGGCCTTTCTGAGCCTTCTCAACATTGTAGGGGTGCTCGTCCTGGTCCTGAAAATCTGGGCGAAAAGAGGCTCATATAAAATCCCTGAGGGTGAAAACAACGCTGTAGCTATGACTGAGATTTGACAGCTCCTGCCAGTTAATGCCATCGCACAAAGCATTCCCGAAATAAATATTAGTCAGCGTACCGTTTTCTTGTTTTCATTTGTTTCCCCCAAGGACCACATGAGTAGCCCTCAGACGTGTTGTAAAAACTGATAAGCGGTGATTCCAGAAATGTTGTTTGACATAAATGAAAATGACTCTTATCCTGACACCACATACATTCTACGTTGTCTCTAAGTGAAAGCGTGAGCACGAGAAGAAGCCAATAGATGGCAGTGCTTGCACACTTTTAAATCAGCTCTCTCACCCCCACTACTCAAATTTGTTGGCCACGCTTCTCAAAAGCAAACAAGTCAACTCATGGATTGATTTGTAAGTCACTCGAGGGTAGCAGTTATTCCTATCACACACTACCTATGTGCTCTACTGAACTGAGCTCAGCACCACACGTGTCATATTTGAGCACATATCGGCAAAGTGTTAGGCCCCAATATCCGTAAACAGGCAGGCATGCGGTATACTGCAGGTAAACAAGATCAATGCAATTATCATGACATGCTGACTCTAATTCAGGGGTGTCAAATTAATTTTTTTCGCGGGCCGCATTGTAGTCATAGCTTCTTTCGGAGGGCCAGTATGACTGTCAACCCAAATAAATGTATGAGCACCTCATATTCAGTAAAAGCTATAAAACGAACTGACAAATAACTCGTTTTCAAATCAGATGAGTAAAAACTGGTCAAATATTTAAAAAAAAGATATTAAAAGTGAAGACAATTTGTAATTCTAGTAATGACACACACATTTGATGGACAATTTGTCTTCGCGGGCCACATAAAATGATGTGGTGGGCCGTATCTGGCCCCCGGGCCTTGAGTTTGACACCTGTGCTCTAATTCCTTCATTTCCTGGTGGAACATGGAACAAGACGGTCATTTCCATTTGTGAGCTTGACAAGACAGACATGTGCACACTGACTCATGTAATGACTATTGCATGGTAGCACATGAGGGATGTCAGGCGTGAAAGTAACGACCATCGTCAACCATCTCAATACACTGATAGGTTGTAAAAATAAATAGAAAACTGACAATAAAAAAAGGGGAAAACCAAGGATAGCAAGACCCAGCAAGTAAAATACAGGATTCAAGGAACACTGGTCCACAAATGTTTACATTTTTTTGTAAATTTGAGATGAAACGTTTCAAGATGATTTTTTTTTTCTCTAGCGCTAATTGTACATTGAAAAAAATTCATAATTGTGTATTAAGAAATATTATTTTCTAGTTTGGCTAGTTGAGTCTTGCATGAATCAATACATTCCAATTGACAGGTTTAAAGCCGCATTCCGTGTGCTAGTGAAAAGAAGGGCGAGGAGGAGCTCAAGACAAAAGCAAGTGATGCAATTGACATGACTGTCATACATTTCGATTCCATTGGCCCGACTTTATGTTTGCATAGATATTCTAGTTATGTACAATCTTTGAAGATTTTAGAAATCTAATTCCAAGAGCATCTCAATGATCTGCAGCCACTCAGTCCGGAGCATACAAACTTGTAATATTTTGAGAAATAGTCCTTGGGCTTTAAAGGATTGTAGTCGTCTGCTGAGATATTTGTTCAGCTTCTTATTAAAGTCCCGAATACCCATTGGTGTAATGTCAACCGTAGGGGGAAGGCTGTTCAACATCAAAATTGCAGAATAGAGAAAGCTGCTGTCGAGGTGTTTGGTGTTTGACTTGGGGCTCTCCGAGGCGTGGTTTAGTAGTATCCTGCGGTTAATGCGACAATCACTCTTTGATGGCTCATCTACTGTAAGGCAATGTCATCAATCATCCCAGTGATTTTAAGGCCTTTTTCTAGATGGGGTCGAGCTGCCTGAGAGTGCATCTGAGGGGCATTTATTCTGCAAGTCTCACACAAAAACTATTAAATATCTGTATGAAGCGCTTTTCGTGACACCTAAAGTTGCTCTACAGATTGAGCTGCAGCTCTTAGTGATGATTGGAGCAATTGTTGAATGTTCAATTGTAGAAAACATTAAATAAGCCAGAGGAGAACATGTCGGCGTTCCACTGTATGCACAAACACACTGCTCGGTGGATGACCTTTTCGGGAGGAGCCGGTCTGTAATTGGACACGTTCGCAGTGGGGAGGTTTGGTATGTGCGTGCAAGGGTCCTGCAGTGATGACAGAGCACATTAAATAAGTTGCATTTGAAGTGTGACATTTTCATATGGCAACGACAGGTGAGAGCGCACAAGTGGCCGGACAAGCATTGTGTGACGTGACTGCTTCCGACAGGTAACTATTGTTTCTCAGCGTGGCCTTCACCGGAAGTATTTTTAGGTTTTTCTTTCTCCATGAGCCACAATATGACTTCCAACCTTTTTTTTCTCTTTGATATGTACCTTGTATGAATTTGTGCAAACTTTGAGTCAATCAAGAGATAATCAACAGTGTTGGCTGTCCAAAACTGAAACGAAGAGAAAAAAAGTTTCTTTTTCCTTATAGCATGGTGAGCAAGTAGAAAGCTCATCCATCTCATTTCTTCAGGTTGAACCCTAGCTTTGGCCTTCCTGAACGTGTTTTGCATATTCTCCCTGTCGGTCGGCTTTTCTCCACGTCCGCACATCAGTTACAAAAACAGCAAAGACAAAACTCACCTCTGGCTTATAAAAATTATCAGGCTGTCTTTTTAACATGCTGCTTTCATTCACAGAGCAGAATTGTTTGTACCCTGTTTTTTTTTCATCTGTCGCATGGCAATTATGACCTGTATAGACAAGGACATTGTGCTCCTGTGGTATATTAGCATAATTCATTTAAAAGGGCTGTGTCTTTTGTCCATTTAATCATATCTGGATGTGCATTTCACAAGCATGTACTTGACAACCCAACAAAAGTACATTACCGCCATTATTCCAATTAGGTTCACGTCATGCATACAACCATCAAGTGAGTATTGAGCTCTAAGCCAGGTCAAACGTTTTCGTAGTACGCTCATATATTTAAGAATCTCATTAAACATACAGCTGTTTTTAAATCTACGGTAATAAAAAACAAAACGCCGGCCTCCAAAAATTGCCCTCAAGAGCACAGTGATGTCTCATTCAGGAGGTCACGATGGAACCCAGGACAACGTCGAAAGAACTGCAGGCCTCCATTGCCTTAATCAGAAAGACGACACTAGGTAAATGCCATCCTTGACAAAGTTCCAAGGTGAAAATCACTACTGGATAAAAAAACTTTGGTGAGAATACTCCGTGGATTAATGAGATTAATGGATATATTGGCTCGGGCAAAGTACGGATATGAATTTTTGCCATTCCTGGGGTCCTTTAATGTTCGGAAATTATGTCCAAAAATAAGAGCTTCTTTATAATCAATATATGCGCACAATAGTCTCTGTTTAATAATGTCTTGTCTTGCTTCTGTTTGCATAAGCACTGCATACATTGCTTGAGCACCCATGCTTGCCTCATTGCAACATGAGCGGTGTCCTGGCTGGTCCAGCAATATTAATTGATATGTCACCATGGCGATAACAATTCTCCTGAAAACAAGACAAGGCAACATCTACATGATTCTGAAGATGTTTCTTTGTGGCAAATGATCATTGGAGATTTGTGGAGTATGATTTGAACCTCCGCTACACAATTGGAGATGACAGAGTGGAGTGGTCCATGATCAGAAGGACTTGTTTACCCGGAATGAGACACAGCTGCATAATAGTACCCATTATCCAAAACAACGGGCGACATTCAGATGTGACTTCTAAGACCTTCACAAGAAACCCGAGATTCGGACCATATTAGACAAATTGCTGGGACACCGATTAATTTAAGGATAAACTATTTAGTGAGTTACCTAACCAACCAGCATAACACATCACATATATTTTATTCAAAAGTCACTGGGTTGTTTTAGACTCATCTGTTAAAAATGACAAATCACCTTTTATAATTTCTCCCATTTGCCACCCATTACAATTGTTGTACTTCTCTCTGCTTGCTATGCTAACCTAATGGCTGTTGATTTTAGCCATATCACGGTAAACAACATTGAAAACATTTATATATCTTTCAAGTGCAGGAAGACTGGAAGTCGGAAAAGACTATTTTGAGTAGCCTATGAACCAACTGTGTCTCATTGAGGGTAGGGTCAGATAGACTTCCTTGAACGCAACATGTACGTTTCTGGAATGTGGAACAAAGCAAGAGTCCTCAGAGAAAATAAGTAGCCTATGGGGAGAACGTATTCACTCTGCACAGGTGGGCCTTAGGCGAGATTCTAACTTAGGCCTCCCGACTGTGAGCCAGCTCTCTAACCACCTGTAGTGTGTCTCTTGTAGATTAAGTGTGTAGGCAACAACATACTTGAAAGGCCTCAGGGGTCGCTAAAGAGATTGTCCTAATCTCTGATGAGTGTTAGTGTGGTTGCACTGTAGAGCTTCTTCCTCTTCAATGTTTTTTTTTTTTTCGCAGGGTGACGATGTGCAATGATAACAGCCTGGAATTGCTACTTCTTATATCTGTGTTTAGCATGTCATGTTTGTTGCGTCTGAAGTTGAAATAAAAAAAATAAATTTGAGAATGATTTAATTTGGATTTAAAATCTGACATGATGCATTAATGGTGCGCTTTATAGTCTGGTGCGCCTTATATAAGGGCAGAGTTTTAAAATGGGGCATTCATTGAAGGTGCGCCTTATAGTCCGGTGCGCCTTACAGTCCGGAAAGTACGGTATATAAAATGTAGGTCAAATCAGGTTGTCTGCATGTTAATGAAATTGTTAATAAATTGAACATGCTAAGAATATAGTGTTTCGTTGCTTCTGAAGTCTGCTTTCAGTTGATTTATTGCAATCGTTTCTATGTAAATACAATATCAACTGTTGATGATATATTTATCTGTTCAAATCTCATCACACAACAAGAATAATGTACCAAAAGTCAAGATAGGATTAAAATTTAGTAAAGTGGATCAAATATTTCATTTTCAAAAACCGACCGTAATGAATGTCCTACTGCACTTCTTTTTTGGCTCATTATCGTGTTCAAATGAAGCGCAGGCTGGAATGAACAGAAACCGAACAGCTTGTGCTTCTGTGGCTCGAATGATCCAACGGGGCATTACCAACTTCCAATGAAACAGAATCACTGATGACTCTTATAATTAATCCCTCCATGAGAGCTAGATTGTTCGACTCAAGTGTCACATTGGAGACAGTGCTTGTCTAAAACACCATACACAGCAGCACTGAAGGCTGCGAGTGGGCGGAGAGGCATCAACCGAGTTCTTTTTAATATTCATGCCTCAACGTTCCAGAGGCGGACCGGAGCCAGGTCACCCCTGGGATGAAGGTTCCATATTGATCAAAGGATAACAACGTGTCCACATTACACCTTAATCATCCTTTCGTAAGGGCTGATGATCTTCCACCTCAGACAGATGCTTCTCAGTTTTCATGTACGCAATTTCTTTTAGATGCTAATTAGTTTTGGAGAGGTTCTCTCCAGCTGCTAACACTTGAGCTCATCGATGGATGTTGCTAGAAAACTACAGAGCCGCTCTATTTATTCTAGATGCGTTGTTTGTTTATAACACATTGATAGGAAGCATTGGTATTCATAAACCAGTGCAGTATTTACAGCTGCAAACCCTTTAGCATAGCTTCTACTTTTGGTTCTACCACTCCTACTATTACTGCCTTTTCTTCTTTGGATTGTCCAGCAGCCGAGATGCCCTATAGCGGCATGCAGCCTCTCACAGCACTCACCGCAAACATGACATGAAAACTAACCGGCTTGTGTTGTCAGTAATGGTGGTGCACACACCATCCCTTATTGCTGTTGTAATCTGTCTCTCCTTTGTTGTTAAATAGCAGGGTGGCATGGAAGGCAAACCATCAAGGGGTCCTCTACAATTGATGTGGCAGGAAAGCCAATAAACACCGACCTCTTTTGAACGGAATAACATGTTCTTTTTTTTTCACCCAGCCGTTGTTTGGTCAGTGTTAACAACAGAGGATTAAAACAACTGAGAATACCTACATTGATGTTTTCGCCCATCCATTATATATGCGTGTCAAATCCTTTGAATCATTGGAGAAAGCAAATCATAGAATGCATTCTTCTTCTGATTATTATTATTATTAGCATCCTTATTGGATTTTTGAAATTCCGTCTATTAGGGTGAAAGTAAATTTTCAAGTACACACTTCTCACCACGGGATATTCCATAATGATCATCTTTCAGAGACATTCAAGAATTGGGCCGTTTTTCCCATTCTGATCGCAAAGGCAGAAAAAATGTTCAAATTGTTATTGGTATGTTTGTTTACCCCTCTGAGAGACATCCTAAGTTGACTTTAAATGCAAAGCAGGGAAAATAGTCAAAATCGGCCTGATTTTTAGTACGTGTTTAGCAGGCCAAGAGACTGAGGACGCAGTAGTATGTTCTTCTGCTTTAGTGTTGTCAACATGGTTCCAGCTATCTTCTGGTGGCCATTACTGAAAACACCTCTAATGGTTCACAGAGAAGTCACTAATCTCTTTGAATTTGGAAATGAAACAAAGTTTAATTTGGCGGTGTAATTGGTCGCAATATTGTGGCGTTGGTTGTAAAATATCAGAGACACCAGCGGTTCTCCTTCCAAGTGCAAGGGTTCCAGGTTGATGTTTGTTTCATGGCAAGTCTTAAGGCTAACCCCATGCAGTGACTCTTAATTCACATGAGAATCGATATTGGCTGTATTAGCAGAGATGCATGATTGTGCCGACCTGTCACACCTTCATTTCAAACTGCTATTGGAGTTTGGCTGAAATTGAACTGGGGCCGGTCCAATTCCCTGCTAATGAATGAATTTGCTTTGCCAACCGCCACTCCAGCCAAAAAATAGTCCCGGGCCAGATTTCTGTCACTAGTTCTGAAGTTAGTTACTTGTGCCTTTGTATTCATGCAAAGTGATGAAGGACAGTTTGAGATGCAGAAGCATGTCTTGTTCTGCAAAAATTGTGTGAAACTTCATCCTTTAACAGACACTATAATAGAACCAACAAAACATTCCTCTTAGTCTGTGAGTACCTTGAATCGTGTCCTTCATTTTTAATACCACGCCATATTATTTTAAAAATCAGTGATGTTAGTCATGCCACCATTGTGACAGATTAAGCCTATAAGGATGTGAACGCTATACAGTGCGATGCAAGTTCGCAGAAGATAAGCCTATCACGCTGAACAAGGTTTGCCACAGATTTATGAGGTGTCTCCCAAGGTGTCGTATTTTTCCACACACTCTGAATGAAAATTAGGACTTTTCGCAGGCTGTCTAGGATAGCTATTAAACGTATAAATGCATTCATATTCCAGTATGGAAACTTTCAAATCAGTCTTATTCTGGATGCTATCTTTCCAATCATCTTTGACCTCGAAGACCTCTTTTGATTAAATTCCATAGGCACCAGCAAAAAATAATAATAAAAAAAAAATCGGAATATTATGTTCCATATTTCTGGATTTGTTGAAGTGGTAGCACTGATTGCTGGAATTGGGACCGTATACGTTGTCATATCTCTGTATTTCCTATTGCTCACATATTGCCATGCCACAGCGTGAATGTCGCTGGGTTATGCAATCAGTGCTCCGCTTGAATGCTCTCAGCGGGATAGTGGCGAAGATTGGCAGCAAAGGAAATGGTGTCAGGAAGACACGGTTTCCAGAGAGTTGATCCATGAAGCTAACCTAGAAATCAAATTTACTAAACTGAGCACCCAAATGGCTAATTTTTTCTTAATTTTTTTTCCTCTAAATCATTATCTGTTTTTATTTTGTGGCCATCAGTGAGCTTCACCATTCCTCGTGGTTATTTTAACCACAGTTTTTATCTGTCCTTTCAATGTTTACTCCTCTCATCATGTCGACCATGTCCCAATCGAATCTCTGCTATCTTACCCATCGATCACTAAACTCCCGTTAATCCCTCCGAGCTCCTGGCTGCGTCAGATTTAATCCCATGTTACAGACAGCCAAGTGGCCGAGCGAGGTTTCACCCGACCGACTCGCTAGACTTTAATTAAAGTGTCTGAGCTCACAAGCGCTGTAAAATATGAATGCAAACCATATTCGCATTTACTGTCTTTCTGATAATTCGCTTCAACTGTGTAGCTCAATGTATGTGTACAGTGTGTGTGTCTGTGTGTGTGGGGGGGATTATTCAGACATAATTTGTGTTATGGCAAGCAGATTGTGGATCAGTTGGTTCATCAGATGTTTACATCTTTCCATTCACGATGATTCATTTCAAAGCTGCCATTTAACATTCAATTCAGTTCCTTATTTTTATTAAATGAAGAGCTATTTTCTATATTTATTTTAAATGGATTTGGAAGAATGAAAATGAAATCTCGAGGAACTTTGAAAATGTTTGTCATTTGGTAAAGCAATCATCTTATTTTCCTGAAACATAAACTAGCATGTCTCTGAGATCTTTTGAAATTGCCTTCTACACACGAAACTTTAACGAATAGGGAAAAAACATATTTATTTCAGTAAAGTCGTTTCAGACGCTTGCACTTGTGTGAGGAATGCCGACGTTGCCTGCTATACTGCAAAAATGTTGTCACCATGCAACAAACAAACAAACAAACAAACAAACAAACAAACAAACAAACAAACAAACAAACAAACAAACAAACAAACAAACAAAGACATTTGTCTGCGTCTGTGAGCGCCACAGGCCTGAATGAATACATTTCATCTTCACACATGCGAGGAGTTGCAGTCTCAAACATTGCTAGAGGTGTTTTCACAGGTGGTTCCCTTTTGTGACAAGGACGTATTTGTTTACGAGAATCAAACTCCAGAATGCAATGTGATTAGTAGTAATGATGTTGTTTAAGTGTCCTCAATAATTAATTAGATTTAGTAGAAAAAGTACACACTGAAACAGTTGAATCAAGGTAGATCCTGCATGTTACAGATATCTGTCAGTCATGCTGTGATTGTATGTGTGTGTGTGTGTGTGTGTGTGTCCTCCTCCACAAGGTAGATAAAGTGATCTGTCTTCATTAGTGGAGCGTAAGATACCGATAAGGATGTGTTATGTTGTTACTTGAAAGGGAAGGAAATGAACCCTGAACACACTGAACTGATAAAATGATATGAAAAAATTAACTGGACTTGTCACAGATGACCTGAACGGACTGGTCGTCTAATATGTGTATTTTGCATTTACTCAAGACTGCTTACTGTATTACAAGCAGGGGTGCACATAACAATTTTGGCGTCATTCTCAAATAAGCACCAGAGGTGCTCATTTGATGAATTTACGGCACACCTCGGCAAGGGTTATCATGATGCCATTTTAAAGTCTAAACTATGCAAAATCAGCCAATGGTTCCGGTGGAGGAGCAGACCTCACTGGTTGCTGTGACGACAGTTAGCGGGAGCTGTGATGTGTTATTGTAACTAAGCTGGTTCAATCTTCTCCACCATGGAAACATGGCAAGATTCCATCTTGCAGCTGTTTGGTCCACTCAAGGAGATTATTTGAATATTGTTTGTAGAATAATGCAGATTGATTCTTTCTCGCCGCATCCAATAAACACTCAGCTTTACCACCATGTGAGTCATGAATCTCTGCATTGGTGCTTTATCTCTTGAACGTCAATCTTATCAATTTATTATGTTTGATGCCAGTTCACAACAAACATCATCCTTGATTTTATGAACAAAATGACATTTTAAGATTGAGTGCATTGCGTTGCTTTGGCATTGCTGTCGTAAATAAGCGAACATCAAATGTCACCTACTGTACTCATACCAAAACAAAAACACTTCTTTTAGGCTTCAGTACTTTTCAAATTTTTTTGGGGATGAATTGAAATAGGCTGAGGATGTTGTTTGCATACATCCTTCCAATTCCGGTAATTGGCAGAGCTTTATAACAGGAGACCAATGCAATGCATAATAATGCATGCACCCTAATTAAATAAGTTAAATGAAGCGACGATGGCCAAATTGCCAACTTCTAAAGTGGATTTGTGTCTTAAAGTATTAAACTCGGGTGTACAGTGTACTATTTTCTTTGGATACGGTAGTTCCTAGTGATGATAGTTCTACACTCACATGTCTCCGCTTAATTAACACTCATGCTCACACATACAAATACACACAAACAGGCACAAATACATGCACACACATGAAAGGGTAAAAATGTCAGGCAAGAAGGCTCACTCTGATGTTAGTGCTTGGAAGATACTTTAATGCTAATTAGTTCTTTGGAAAACAGATTATCTTTATTAGAGACTCATAGCAAGGAAATAATCAGATGCCAAAATGGAGGTCATTGTCTTGTCACAAGTCTATTTAGCATATAAAGCCTATAATTGAGATGTGTCAAGAGAACACTCTTAGAGGGAGATATGCCTAACGGAGTGAAATTCACAACTTGTTGACAGCTAATGACGTCAATTACACAGTGCCTCTTCTCTGGGAATTCAAATCACAGAAAGCCTTAGTATTACCATGGCAACGCCATTGTCTGACAGAGGATTCACTATCGGTGATCATACTCTTAACAAGCCACCAGTGTGAAATCCACATCAGACCAACCTACTACTACCAACTACCGGATGGATTTGGAATTTGACTAAAATTCAGGTAAAAGTTTAACTCATGTGACCCAGAACAGGAAACAAAAGGTGGTGATAAACAGAAGCCGGATTTAGCAAAGTAGAAAGACAATTGAGCATATTCTTCCGAAATGTGTGTGCACAACACCATTTTTAGATAAAATGATGTCCTCATTTTTAATGGGATCGAATCTTTTCTAGTGTCAACATAAAAAAAACATCCAGATTTTAGTATTGTTGAAGATTTCACTCTGTGATGTCAGCACAAGGTATGATGTCGACTTGTACGTCTCTTTAAGTTACGTCTTTCCGCACAGTCTGACTTCATCACGATTGATTGGCTTTTCATTCATTGTTCATTTGGTTGTCCAATCTTCAATGGTAACCATTACAGCTGCAGCAGTAATGGATCTAATGTCACTCCGTCATTATGTTTACCTGTGCATATTAATTGGGTTCAAGCCATTGCACTCTCTCCAATTTGCTCACACTTAATTGCAAAGTTTCAGATGACACGCACGGTGTGTAATTAGATCTCTGGCCAAATTACTTTCACCTTTGCTCGCCGAGGTAGCAAAGTTCCTGTTGGGGATTTGTCAGGAAAGGTAAGTGTTGCTACTTGCTAATCTCTAACACAAAAATATGAATGATTTTTCTCTCAAACATATGGTAACAATTCATTTTTTGTCAGAAGCTGTGTAGCGTCACATTGCTGTGAGATGTTTTACCGATACACCAAACAGAAGCTTATTACCAACCAGCGGGTGTTGGAAAGTCCTCCAGCCTTGTTTTGTGGAGGTTCGAATTCAATAATCACGTGGGCAATAATGGGGAGAGCTGGAAGGGCATTATTGGATTGAAAGGTACTCATGACGCACAACCTATGGAAACTAGGAGTTGTTTACAAAAACAAATGATAATTTGTCTTTTATAATCGGTAATGATTTAAACCAAGAATTAGCTAGGATGTTGACTACTGTTTTAGATATCTATGAAAAGAATACTTGTCATCATATTTACATTGTTTCCATTCAAGTGCTTTATATGCTGTAACAATTGTACAGTATATTGGCCTTTGGGAGTCACTCAGTACATGCTTTGGTTGCACAACCGGAACAGATATCGAACCGTACCGACCCAGTACGCGCACAACAAATCTCGAACACTATCCATTCATCCATGATCTAAACCGCTTCGCCTCCCAAGGGTTGCGGACATCTCGAAAATTATTTCAGGAAATTTACAGCTGACATTTGACCGCAAAAAACATCAAAAGCACAGTAATCTGAATTTAATACTTTTCTGTTTTCTGCTAAATATGACATTGCTTCGTATGTTGGCTGCTTGTGATCCAGCATACCGTTAAAAGGCTTGGGGTCACCCAGACAATTTAATGATTTCCATTAAAACTAACATACTTCTATAAAGTTTTTCAAGAGTTTTCTAATCAGCCATTAGCCTTCTAACACAATTAACAAACTCTATGGACCATTAGAACACTGGCGGGATGGTTGCTGGAAATGGGCCTTTATGTAGATATTGCATTAAAAACAAGACATTTGCAGCTAATATAGTCATTTACCACATTAATAATGTATAGAGTGTATTACTGATAAGTTTAATGTTATCCTCATTGATAGAGTGATTATATGTTAAGTGACCCCAAACTTTTGAACAGTTGTGTGTGTAGCCATATATGTATATACCGTATTTTCCGCACTATAAGGCGCACCAGATTATAAGGCACACCTTCAATGTATGGGCCATTTTAAAACTTTGTCCATATATAAGGCGCACCGGATTATAAGGCGCATAGAATAAATAACTCAACGTTGCTCAAACGTTAATGCAATCACAATATAGTAACACTCGAAATAGTGAAAACAATAACACTATATCAATAACTCAACGTTGCTCAAACGTTAATATCACACAACACACAAAATATACACGTAAAGCTTACTTTAATAAGATAGTCCTCATCCACGAATCCATATTGGTCCATATATAAGGCGCACCGGATTATAAGGCGCACTGTCGGCTTTTGAGAAAACTGGAGGTTTTTAGGTGCGCCTTATCGTGCGGAAAATACGGTATATATAAAATTAAAACTGAATTTGAAAAGCTAAAGTAAAAACAAAAGAAAAAGTAAAAAAAAAAGAAAACCCCCAAATTATTATGAGCCTGTCTGTAGTGTATGTATATGAGCAGTCGAAAAGGTCACTGATGAATGTTCTTTTTCCAAGCAGGAACTCGAGTGCTTTTAGAAGAGTCATCACATTCATTTTCACCCCTTTGTGATCACCCAAAAGATGTGAGGCGCTGCGATGTGTGAAATCAAGTTGTCTTAATAACCTTTGCTGAGAAAGAAAAGCATCCCTCTAAAAAAATACACATTGTGCCACATTATGCTCTCCTTTAGGGAAGACATTGTCCTGTTCTAATCTTATTTACCAATTATTGTCTGAAATTGTAGTGAAAAGACACATAAGTTCGAGCAGCCATGTTCTGAGCAATTGTAGATGTGAGATGTTCTTTTTTGAATGAACAGAGCGTAGGGTATGGCATTAGTTGAAATGACAGATAAAATGATGATAAATGCACGCATCGGCACCTCCATGTTACCTTGTTAGAGAAGTGGGAAGAAAGATGGGGGAAAAACAAATTCTAGTTCATATGTGAATTTAATGTCCCTATCTCAGTGCGTCAAAGGCGAAGCTGCGTGGAAAGTCGTTATCGTTGTTATCACCGGAGCCGGAGGGCGATCACATCATTGTAATGCTGCGGATGAAGTAAGAGTTTGGTTGTAATAATGAAAAGGAGCGCCGACTCAGCCACGTCGTCGTCCTCTGCAGGGAAAATTACGGGCGGCGAGGCGATACTTTTACACAGCTGAAATTATGAAGGAATGATTACTAAAGCAGCTTGTTGTTGGGAGGATGATGGGCGAGGTTGTGTGGTTGCATCGCCTCTAGTTGGTCTTAGGAGGAGGACTACGGCCTTATTATGATGGGAGTGATAGCGCTAATCAAGTTTTTCATTTTCTAATCATATTAATCTCATTTCCTGATGGAGCGGCCGCTGTCCACTCCAACAAATTCGTCCTTCCAGCTTCACAGATATCAAAAAGAAGTGTCTTGTTTTCAGATCAACACCAGAGATTCAAGTCAAACCATGTGATGACAAAATATTCATTCATCGTCAACAATTATGATGCTCACTGACGCAGTTTGCATCCGATAACATCGTCCGGATGATACATGCCCGTGTGAAGGTGGTTTGGTCAGATTACACCAAGCCAATCAGGAAATTATAGTTTGAAAATTGGTAAGCACCTTAAATTTAAAAAAAAAAAAAGTCATGATTAAAAATAAATAAATCAGATGCCTTCATGTTTGCTAATCACAATTGAAAAAAGCTTTTGAGCTTTTTGGAGGGCTGGATCAATGATATCGCTATTAATTTCAATGGAGAAAGTTGATTTGGGTTACTATTATGGTCATATAAAATTCAACTTGTTAGTCAAAGCATCATTGTGAAGTGGAAACTGACCGTCAAAGTATTCATAGTCACACCATCACCAAGTTGGATTTCAACCCCTAACAAATTCCCAGCTGCGAAAAGCCACCACAACTAGTTTTCATTAGCTGCCAACCATCTGCCGCTGTGTCTCCACTGAGCCATTGCTCCCACCCCTCATGAACCCCCACCTATCAAACCTGATTAAATTGGACCGACATCCCATTATTGTGCTCAACATTAAAGGCTCCGTAGTGATTTATTTTAAAATCATTAAACGAGTCTCTTCAAGAAAGGCACATTCGTTCTCGTTCTAGCCACCTTTGATATTAGTCACAACTGCGGTTGTCATCTTGCACCTCGAGACTTCTCGACACGAGTGAAAAGAACTCTTATCACAGCCTGACAATGGATGACTTATGTGAGCCCCAGCCTGGAGGAGAGAACATCATCTAATGGGGCTCTCAGACCACACAGGTCGTCCGGCTGTGCAAATCCTGCAGTTCCGTTTAGGATTTAATGAGACTCAAAACGAGTACTGAACATTTTTGTCCATGCAACATGAAAATGTGAGGTGTTCTCTTGTCATGAGAATTTGAAGAACTGGTTATCTCAGCTCACCTTCCAAGTAGTTCTTCATGTTTTTTCCTCTATGTTGCTTCATCTACCCAATTGTGTGTAAAATTATTAATTGAAAAAAATCATTCTATCAAATATGCATAATTTATATTGCTCAAAATATTGGCAATTTACTACTAAAAATATTAAATACAAATGGCCATCAAAAAGATAATATTTTATTATTATTATTGTAACTATTGCAGGTTGTTTGTGGAGACTACCTGATATTAAAATTAAATTTACACGCTACCTTTAACTATCGATTTTAAAATGTGCTCAAATTTGTTCCTTTTTTATCTTGCCTGTATGTACTCTCTCATTTTATTGAAATGCTCTCTCGCGATTGGTTGTGTGTCCCTTGCTGCAATCTGTGCTGCCCGACTGTAACCTCTTTTGCCTTTCTGCTTAGCCTGTCTACATAGTCACTGCTACGCATTCTATTACAGAAAAATTAGAGTGTGCAAATAAATCTGAAGCCTGCTCCTATCAATTATTACAAAAGGCCGGTTCAAAGAACAGAACACTTCCCGACTTTCCGCCCTCATGATTTGCACAGTGCTGGAATGCACTCCCCCTATCCCCAGCCATTGAGTTCATGCTCTCTCCTTTGATTCCCAAATGCACTTTGCCTCATCCACAAATCTCATCAGACCTCTGAATGAGTCTCAACCAAAGTCTTTTTCTTCACACATTTTTTGTTTATTTCACACAAATGAAAGGCAGAAATGGATCAGTAATATGACGAAATAAAGTCTTTTGGCTTTTTTTGTGTGCTGTATTTAGCTGCCTGGGTTTGTTCAGTCTGCATTTGTTCTCATACATCATATCGAGTCAGTTATTTATAGCCCATCGCCCTTAATCTCAGAAACAGAAAAGGGCTTAACATGTTTTCCTTTTTTTTTTTAGCTTTTTTTAATTGAGTATTATGGCATGCCTTCTTTTCCTATTTGATTTGGAAATACTGTTTAAATAACGTCCTTCAAGTTGCTTCCCCAAAAACACCTACTTTTTCATATTTCACAGTTGCACTATTTCTCATTGATGTGAAATCTCTAGCATCTTCCGTTGGGTTCAAGTTCTTTTTCTCTTTCATGCTCTTTGACAAATCACAACCCGTACCTCCTGTGCTCCAGCTGCATCTCTCCACCAAAGCACTCTCTTTGTATTCATATTCACACTTCGCCTCCACGTTTCCTTTTTATTAAATCCAACTGCGTGTTCCCTTTGCTTGAAAGTAGCAGCTCTATTGTGTTGCTTGTGCCTGTTGCCCATATTAGCGGCGAAACCTTTTAACACAAAAAATGTTTGGCACATGAGCAGGGATGCTTCACACTGTGACACCCATTAGCAATCGTCAGACTTCAAATAAGAGCGATTAGACCACGCGTGCTGTGGATAAAACTTGGTGGCTTAGCTTGTCGTTCTCAGTCACAATGCCCTCTTTTCACATCCACAAGTAACTCGTGCTCACTGATTTTACTTAAATTGTTTGAGAAAAATCAAGTAACTCTGGAAACTTTGGGCTTCTTGTTTAGAAAAAAAATACTTGTAAAGGGTTTGAAACTAGGGTTCAGATTGTGTTTGGAATACAGCAATTGTTAGGAAAGCACCAGTTGGACTCGACCGCTGGTGGTAAAAGTGGCTAAAGTGAAATTACTAAATACTCTCTTTTCATCTCACTGCGCTGCCTCAGCATCCTGCTGTGTGGATTTTACTTTGAAGTTGATAACAGCTCATGTAGTGGGTTGGGTGGAGAACGAAATGATGAAAATTTAAAGCCAGGCCTGAAGAGACATCCCATCAATATCACTGATCGAG
This sequence comes from Syngnathus floridae, assembly GCF_059516105.1. Classification (NCBI taxonomy): domain Eukaryota; kingdom Metazoa; phylum Chordata; class Actinopteri; order Syngnathiformes; family Syngnathidae; genus Syngnathus; species Syngnathus floridae. The sequence goes on along the minus strand of NC_142414.1, from coordinate 18,400,330 downwards.
AGGAAAACACTGTTACACCCCTCGTAATTTGTTGTAACTGTTGTTGCGTGGATTGTTTGATTTTATTTTTGCTAGTTTTGCTGAATGCAGCTATTCCCTGTAATAAATCGCATTGACACAAAATGATCTGTGCATTGCATTGCCATCTTCACACAGCTGTGTGTCTCACATTTCCTGTTTTGCGTCAAATTCAGATTGATGAGAATGGAAGATTAGAGTGGATTAGATAGAACTTTATTTTATGTTTAATTGGGACTGACAAATGGTAGAAATCTCTTTTTGAAGTAAGGTGATAATTTGGTTTTTATTTTTATAGAGGAACTTATCAAATGCCTGCAGCTGGTATTTCCATAAATATTGCAAAGATCAGTGTCGAAAGTGGGCATCCATCCATCCATCCATCCATCCATCCATCCATCCATCCATCCATCCATCCATCCATCCATCCATCCATCCATCCATCCATCCATCCATCCAGCTTAATCCTAACAAGGGCCGCGGGCGTGCTGGAGCCTATGCCAACAGTTTTTGGGCGATAGGCATGGGCAGCTTTGTCTGCTTCATCTTGTGTGGGATAACTGTGATTTATACCCTCGTTTGACTTTGACTACCATGTCATTTATCAGCAGCAGCAGCAGCAGCAGCACCAAGCTCAAAGCTCTTTTCTCTTCTGTGCTTCGTCCCCATTCCTTGTCGTTTACATTACGATATTACCAAGTGGCAATAAAAGCTAAGTGTTGCTGTGGGAGAAGAAGTGTGGAGGGTGTGATTGCTGAAAACAACAGCGAGACTCCCGCTCGGGCGACAGATGTTCAATCGGCAGCTTTTCATCTCAATGGATTGGCGATTTCAGCGCTTAACAGTAAGAATGTGTCTGTTGTGTCTTTACAATAGAAGTTACCCTGAAGCATTGAGGGATTGTAATTTATTAACAGTCGCCTTTTTGGTTCTGAATGGTGATCACAGTGATGTTTCCATAAAAAGAAATTTCAAGGCTAGATGAGGTACTAATTTTTTTATTATATATTTTGCTCAAATATTTTCTGTGCTTTGTCAATTTTCTTTTGATGCAAGAGTAAGCAATGAAGACGTTTAAAAGTGTATTGCTGCCCTTTAAAGGACGCCCTTTCACACAAAATAGACACACTTTGTTGACATTTTCCCAACACCTGCTGTGGCACATGCACACAAAACCGCACAGCTAAAAGCCACAACTGTTCTACGATTAGACGTTCAGGGCCAGCCAATCATGGTGACCCTCAAAGTGCAAAATGAAGATAAGCTAGCTGTGTTTACAGCGTGCACTGGATCCTGTGTCGTGTTTGATGTCTTCACAGCGTGAAGTTAGTTGCGAGTTACGAGCAACCTTGCATGATATTTCATTTTACAATCTGTCAGAGGACTTTTCATAGTCCAACAGATCAATATACGAAGAGGTTGGAACTCGTGATTGTTTTATTTCAGGGGATTTAAAGGTTGGCACGGAATCAATGTATGATGAATGACTTTAAGGATCTTGCTGAGAAGTGTAGTGAGATTTCTGTGAAGTCATTAAAGTTACAAAGGTCCCCTATTTTTTTTAAACATTAAGTTTGATATGATTCCCTCCTTCCATACGGAGAGAATAAATAAAAGAGAGATTGTGTCGCGTAGAATAACCTTTCAAAAAAGGTTGTGACATTAAAATGAATCCACATGCAGTAGTTTTGTGTGAAAACTAAACTGACTTGTCAAATAAGTTCTTCGACATGACTTCAAGCAATGTAATCTGAAAAACTTTAAGGAAAAAAAATATATAAATGCTCACGACGAGCAGCAATGGTTTTTAATTAGTCCCAAGATTGTGCTTCACTTTCATGAATATCTTTCTTTCTCAATTTAAAAAGTCATAAAAGTTGGCCAACTGACAAGAAGAATAATTTCCATATGTAAAGTGCCAATTCAAAAAGCCAAATCACCCTGAGGTGAACAACTTCCTGGATCTCATCCTCTTCATTGGATGTCCCAGATGAGCCCGAAATGCAGCTGCCATGTGGCATGGTCACAGCGCGTTGAATTTTCACTCTATCAATAATTAAAGACCCAAACTCGTGCGATATGGGACAGTACACAGCTGACGTAGAGCAATACCGACACTAGTAAGAAAAAAAAAGTAAATCGTGATTTCTTTTCATGGATTTGACAGACAAACACGCACGCACACACCTTTCCACAGTCTTCAACCTTGCATGCACTTGAATATTTCATGGTGGGGTGAGAGGAAGAGGTCAAAAAATTCCCTCGTGTGTCAGGAGAGTGCTCAGAAAAAACTTCTGGTGAAAATCCTGTTGTTTACCAGTTCCTCAGTAAGGAAAGCTGCGGTTATCACATTGATACTTAAAAACAAAACAAAAACAAAAAAAAACCTGCAAACGTTAGTTTTCGACTTGTTGTGTAATTTGGCCTGCATCAAATACAAATAGCTCAGGTTAAATATTTATTTGGAGTGATTGTTGCCCGAAAGCACATGTATAGTGAATAACTACCGCCGAATCACGATTAGCCTCGGACGTTCATTCAGCTCATTTAGCGAGAGGACTAAGATTGATAGCCATGCCGGAGCGAATGGTAACCTGCCGGGGTGCTTGATGAAGGTGTGATTGCTGCCGGTGAGCTGCTCCTACCTCTTTCACACCGCATTCTGTTTCAACTCCTCTTGGTTTTGAAGCAAAGTGTTATAACTACGAACGTCACTAATGATCCAACTTCTGAGAAAACTGCGATGAACCCAAATAAGTTCAACGGTAGTAAGGGAGCGGCACGAATGATTTGCAAATTATAAATACAGATCGACACATCTTTACTGTAATCATTTTTCTTCAGCAGGACAAACGCAAGAACTCTTCTCTCTTGCCGTCTTGAGGGAATCACAAAGTTTCCATTTTACGTGAAAATATTTGACATTTTGATAGATCCATCCACCCACTTCGGTAAACTGGTTTCCCTCAAGTAATAATAATCCTAAACTGAAGAGGAGCAGATTTCATTCAGCCAGAAACATAAACGACTCTGGTTGCAAAGTAATATTGCTTAATAGCTGCTTGGTGCCTATTTCACTTCGGGGAATTGGAGTGTTTGTTTCCTGTTGGTTGTCTTTCTGTTCTGTGAAAAGATGCAAGGCTGCTGGTGCAACATCACATTTTGGAAACGGCAGCATAAACGACATCCCTCCCTCAACACAAATCATACCGTGTGCTATCGGGAGCATGATTCTAAGATGAAACTTGTTTTCTTTTTTTTTTTAATCAAGATTATTCTGGCTGGCATATTGGGGTAGGGTCTACTACAAAATGAGAGGCCTCGACAAATAACGTGCTCTTTGGGGCAAGGATGAGATTGTTCCAATGGGACTTCACTAACAACAATGAAATTTCGGTCCTTTGTTTACATTTTTAATTCAGCTGCGCAACCACAATTACGGTGAATGAGTTCCTGATTGGAGCATGTCATCCCTCCAAATTGAAGGCTTCATGGGAAATGAGTGTCTGATTTTTGTGTCACAAACAAACAAACAAACAAACAAACAAACAAACTAACTAACTAACTAACTAACTAACTAACTAACTAACTAACTAACTAACTAACTAACTAACTAACTAACTAAGCAACTAACGAACGAACCAACCAACCAACTAACTAACCAACTAACTAACTAACGAACCAACCAACTAACAAACCAACTAACTAACGAACCAACTAACCAACTAACCAACCAACCAACCAACCAACCAACCAACCAACTAACCAACTAACCAACTAACCAACCAACCAACCAACCAACCAACTAACTGACTAACTAACTAACAAACTAACTAACAACCAAATGACTTCCTAATGATGGTAAAATAATTTTTACATTTACATATTGGCAGCTTTGGAGGGGGAAAAAAGGAAGGGGTCACTGCCCAATAAGTTATCATGTTGTCCAGTTATCCATATGTGTATGAGTTACTATTTCCAGTTTGTTTTTATTTCTATAAAGTACTCCGAGTTCCATTTTCAAGTATGATAAGTACTATATCTATCATGTTTGTTTGGATTACGACGCGAAAGCAAAAGCTATCTGATGTCGTCAATTAGTTCTGGGTGTCATTTTGAGTTGGGGCTACTGACGTAATGGTAAAATAATTTCTATTTGCTCATGTGGCGTTCACAGCTGCCTCTGCCCCCAGACTGTGCATTCTGATGGCTATCAGGTTGACTGATGTCGTTCCGCATTCCGTTTTCTCGATTTGGGAGAGGTGTCATCACATTTTTTTTCATTTGCAACCAACACAAGCAACCTCGAGAGGATGTTGCAGCGACTGGTGCACTTTGGCTCTAAGACAGGCTGATGAAAGTGTTGTGGCGCAGATTTGACCTCAGGGGGTGTGCGAACAGCTGATCACAGCGACAAAAAAAAAAAGAAAGAAAAATCCTTGTCCTGATTGCTGAAACAGATGATCGTCTAGTTTGAACCAGGCACTCAAATTAAAATTGTAAATAATGCATATCACATTACCTTTGAACGCAATGCACCCACTCATGCCATTGCATCTTAAATCCTTCTGTTAGCGCCTGTAATCTTTTTTAATATTTTATTTATCAATGTGAGCTTCCAATCCCCAAACATTAAATATGAATATCGAGAGATTTACGGCTGCAATGCCTCGTTGTGTTGGTTTTGTTGTTGTTTTTTCAATGAGGGACAAAACATTGGTAGATTTTTTTTTTTTTTTTTTCAGACAACACCAAAATTGGGCCAAGAACTGCAGGCTGCATAATTCAGACAGACAGCTGCGGTTGGAGTTGACCAGGACCACATCTTGCATAAGATCATGACAATAAGACACCCAAGTCGACAAGTCCTGGTGTAGACCTCCAATACATCTCCATGGTAACAAGATGTGTCACAGCTTTTGTCAAATTGAATTATGACTGCAGTGAGTCAGGATTTTTTTTTCAAAGAAAAATGTTCCTTTGAAGGGAATTTGGTATTGAATAATCATAAAAAAGATTTTTGTCGAGTACCCTCGGATGCAAAAAAAGGTGTATTGTATCTCGTAGATGAGAAAGTAATTCATTTACTTTGATAGTGAAACTTGCGGACTCACTGTAGATTCACAAAATAGTAACTGTCTGCCTCCTGAAAGGTGCAGCCGAGCCTCAGGAACGATTACCGCCCTCTCATCACACCTTTTCTGTGATATGAAACCTTGCCAGGCACACTTAAAAAAGAAAGAAAAAGCACCTGGGTCAGTGTGATCCTGGAGGGTCCAAATACGACTTTCTCATTAGGGATTGATAGGCTGAAGAAATATGACATTGTTCCACTCATGGCTGGCAAAAAGAAAAGACAAATTCTGATTATGTTGTGTCGCCTTGAAACGCAATTATTGAAGAAACCTCAAATTAACTTAAGGCCTCCTCCTCTAGGATATGACTAATAATTACCTTGATTTCATTCTGGTGATATAAAAGCATTCTTTATGCGTGTGTGTTAAATCATCTACTTTTGTGTGTGTGTCATTGAATTAACCCACAATGATCACTTTATACTCAAAAGACAAAAGACGTAGGTGGCGCTACTTTCATACAAATGAATAATGAATAAATTATTATCTTTTATTTTATTTTATTATTATTATATATATATATATATATATATATATATATATATATATATATATATATATATATATATATATATATATATATATATATATATATATATCATAAATGTTTCCTAAATTTTAAGAGATTGTTATGCTTTCAACTTTGAGGGGTCTCTTTGTTTGTGAAAACACTGAGAAACCTCGTGGTCTTTGACGTAGACAGATTAGGAGGAAGAAAATCGATTCAGTGGTGAAGCACAGGTGAGAACCCTTTCATTTTTATTGCTCTCATTTATCAGAATCCAAGTAGATTTGTGATTATTAGATGTCGGCAGACTGCAGAAAATCGGATCGTAGAAGAGAGCCGGCCATGGTCTGGTCTAAGTGAAAAACCTAATGCGCTGGAATTGGACTCTAATTTGAAGCGGGTCGGTAACTCTCTCTGTCACAAGCAGCAGGGAGAAGTGAGCAAAGGTGAGCTGGTTTATACAGCCTGGTTGGACATCCTAATGGACATTAGATCACGCCAGATGGGTAAATGTTCCGCAGCACGGTGTACAACTGATGAAGACATCAGCCTCACAGCTAAGAGGTTCTGTGTTTAAATCCTACTGTGTTTGAGTTATCATGTTCTCCTTGTGAGAGTTTTCTAAATATTAAATAGGATAAATGTCAAGAATAAGATAAATAAATATCAGCATCTTTAATCTTTTCACACTTTGCTTCTTAATGTCTGAAAGTGTTTCCAAGAGTTAATGCATAGTGGGGGGAAAAAATTTCACCTTGTTTATTTCTTTCACCTCTGAATGTCTTTTAGCCGCAAGTCAATTAATGGGGTCTTTAATGAAGTCTGAACAGGCCATAGATAACGCACGCTTACATTTGTAGTCTGAAAGCCGCTGTTGCTAAGAGTGTGTGATTATGTGTACATGCGACACAAGTGATTATGTGTGCTACAATGTGCACTGCTGCAAATTAGTCTATGACTCTGGACAGTAGGTACCTTGGTAATCATCTTTCAAAATCAATAGTTTTTTATATACTGCAGATTTTTTTGTTCATACAAGTAGAAATTGTAGATGTTACCTGCTTGACACATTCAAAACTGTCAAGCAGGTACAAACGAACGAGCAAATTAATAAATAAAATAAAATAAAATAAATAAATAAATAGGGTGCTATTGAAAGGTTGTTAATTTTTCCCAAAAAAACAAAATTAATGTCTTTGTTTTATTCTGACTCCCAAAACCAAATGTAAAATATGAACTGCAATATGATGAGAGGGCTATTATGACATGCTGCTTCTGTCGAATGGTGATTCTTGTTTGATTAAAGGAGTATATTATATGTACTACTAAGCAGTAGTCAAAAACAAACCAAAATAATAATAAAAGGTCATGATTAAAGAGAAAAGTGTTTCTTGATGATGATCATGTTGAAAGTAGTTTTGTTGCTGCAAAATCTTATTACAGTTAAACCAATTTCTTATGTGTTGCTCCTTATTTGTCAGTGACTCATACAGTAGGAGGGCAATGCCTGGTTTAGTTGGATTACAAAGAGCTGCCCCCCATATGCCTGGCTAGGAACTGGCTGGACTGAACTGGATCTGGTAAAGCACAAAATCATTCAATAGACATAAAGGGCTTTCATAGCCTTGTTCAAATGCCAGGTTTTGGGAGTTATAAAAATGACCTTGTAAAAAAATTCCTATTATGAGGATATAAAAAAACGATAAACAACTGAGATCTGAGCATGAGTTTGAATGTGATGCATTCGCAGTTATGAGAGAGTGCAAACTTTCTACTTTCTCTTTCAAAATGATTTCACTTTTTGTAACAACTGCACATATTGCATAAAGCAGAAAAAAAGACCCTGCTTAGTATTATACCTCAGTCAAACTGTCCTGGCGTGTTAATATCTCAATAAATTTGTCTCCCTGTGAAGAGTCAATTGTTTTTATATCAATTTAGCTCGGCTTGATACCGTCTTTTCCTGACCATTTTATTTAACATGTTCATTCTTGTAATTTTATATATACAAAAACTTTTTCCTCACCCCCCGTGGGTGGTATCTTTTTTAGGAAAAAGGAACATGAGAAACTTGAGAAATATCAAGGGCTCAGAGAAGAGCTGGAGAAGACCTGGAGAGTTAAGACTTCAGTGGTACCTGTGGTCATTGGAGCACTAGGGGCAGTAACCCCCAAACTGGAGGAGTGGCTGAAACAGATCCCAGGAAAAACATCTGACATCTCAGTCCAGAAAAGTGCAGTACTAGGAACAGCAAAGATACTGCGTAGAACCCTCAAGCTCCCAGGCCTCTGGTAGAGGACCCGAGCTTGAAGGGAAAAAGAGACCACCCACGGGGGGTGAGGAAAAGGGTTTTTTTTTTTTTTTATATATATATATCCCGCAATAGCCACCACTGATGCTTTCAGCATCAAAAGAATTCTGGATGGCAGCTCAGCTACTGATGCAGTCGCTCTTAAATGTTGTCATGGCGTTGAGTGTATTCCGAACACTGTCGGGTGAGACGGGCTCATTTCTGAGCAGTTGTCAGGACATTTATGACCCCGGCAAATCTTTGTATGTGCTAATGGACCATCACAGGAGCTTTTAAGGTCTGATGTCAGAGATGTAATCAAAATGCTGCCAATTGATTCCTTTTATCTGCTTTCAAATGGTCAAATCTTTGATCGTAAATTGTACTTTTGGTTTCGGGGTTTAATCAAATGCAGTATTTTTATGACGTTTAATGGGTCAGGCAGTTTCATTTTGTCATTTTGTTTTCGGAGATCATGGACTTTATTTTCTCTTTTCAAGTCACACAGATGGTGAAAACAAGTTCTCATTGACTTAATAAAACACTACACTAAAACAACATCATCTGACATTGTATGTGTGTGTTTTTTTAAAAAAAATAAAGGTCATGTGACATGCTGTGCATTGTTAAGGCCATATTTTAAGTTTTATGTTAAGCCGCATAGAAAAGATTCAGCCAATCACACTGTCGAGCATTTTGGGTCACCTGGGATGCACGCCTAGTGAGAGCAAAAAGTTAGAAATCTGACTCACAGGTTTTTGATCAGACCAACAAACAGAAAGTTGAAGCACAAAAACAATACGGACTCAGCCCTGAGGAGGGATCTGGGGATGTTTTGAAGATAAAATATTCTGTTTGTATTGTACTTTTGCTTTGAATTAAAGTTAAGAGGATCCACGGAGATTTTGGTGTTTTAAAATATCCAAAGAGGGAAAAGCTGGAAAGATGATGAGCGGTGGTCAGTGATTTGAAAATAGTTCTCCTTTAATTTCTTATATGAGGTCCTTGTTGATTTCCCAAGTACTAGAGTGTGTGGGTGCTGGAGGAAATCTGACGTGTCAAAATGTTGCTTCATACCAAGAAGAGGCGAAAAAGTCTCCACATGTTACAGGAGAAGTTTCCATGACAACAGTTTTGCTAAAAAGCTCCAGGGTTTTTGGCAACCTCAATTTTGAATTAGACCCATGATTTGTCCACAACTCCACACTTTGAGTGAAAAAAAGAACCCAAAAACATTATTTCCTTAACTAACCGCTGCATTGAGTCATAAAGATAACTATTCTCTTTTGTTTTGTTCCCAAAGCTGACATTAACTTTAAAAAAAACAAAAAAACAGAATCCAATCAGTATTCATGATTCAAAGTTATAAAACACAGAGTTTCATTTATATAGACACAGGTTTCTGAGTCTTGTCATTTGAAGGAACTAATTATCTTCTCAAATATTGGTAGCGGGTAATAGCCTATTTTGGAATTAAACTTTTATTTCCTTTTCAATCATGTGCTGTTCAACAGCGGTGGGAACAAGCTTCCCAATCAGTCGTTTTTGGCAGTTTATGGGTACCGTCAAGTGAAATGTGGATTTGCCGGTTGCTGAGGCAAAAATTTAAGCTAATGTACTATCTTTAAACCCTCACCTGTTGGCTTGCACTGTAGGTGGCATCCAAAAGAACAAGATAACGGAATGAACGTGGTGAGAAGCTCAGCACAGACCTACTTTTTCCAGATTAGCTTGATGTGGGTGGCTTTGGCATATGATTAGGATGTCTCCTAATGAGTTGCTCTGGGCACGTTCAATCAAGATGAGGCCCCGGCGAAGCTCCCTGCCAAACTGCTTCATGCCAACCAACGTTAACCCTAACCCTCCCAACTGTTACTGAGGATTATAACAGCATTTGATGGAGAAACTAGTAGAATTAAAGCCCAGAGAGAGAGAGAGCGAGAGAGAGACATAAAGAGAGAGAGAGAGAGCGAGAGAGCGCTTCGACAGATGCCGGTGCGAGGAGGAGCGGCTGAGGAGTCGAAGGAGGAGCGAAGAGGCAGAATGCCACGGTGGTTTAATATCCTCTTCCTTACACTTGTCCAAAAACGTGTCATAGCTTCTTTAAAAATATGACATCACACGTTTGCTTTCAGCTGCCGCTCAAGTCATTGCTCCTCCATTCTCCTGGATCTCATTACTGAAGGTAATTTTTGTTCATTTAAAATCTGCTTTATTTTCTATTTGATATTTTAAACATGCTCCATCCAAAACTGCTCTGTCTCCAGGGTGCCTAAATTAGGAGGAGGACGAAGCGGGGGCCACCTGGTAGAAGAGCACAGAACAGCTTTTGGAAGGGACACTTTCCAGGAGGCAGAAGAGATTCAGTCGGCTGACGGGCTTCGATGTTAGAAGAATACAAGTGGATTCGCAGTTTGTTGTTTACCTGAACTCCGAGCAGACTTTTAAAAGAAAATCCAGCAGTCAGGATTATTTATCATTTACTTTTTTGCAGCTGTATGGTCAAGACCTCCATAAGGATCTTACCACACCTCACTTAGACTCGTTTGATTGATTTTTTTAACCTCAAGCGTGCACGAAGACGTCTCTCCGGAATTATCCTGACGCATCCTTCGATATGAATCATTAGGGACTCTCAGGTTGCCGTCGGAAAGATGGAGAACGTGTCTGACCCCGGCGTCTTTGCCCCACCGCTGTGCGACGACTCGGTCGACTTCTACGCAATCTCCTCGGGCAACCACACCAACTTGAACTGCACCCTCGCGTCCGACTTCTACTTCTACGCCGACATCTACGTCATCTTGCCCATCATCTACTCTGTCATTTGCGCCGTGGGCCTGACTGGCAACACGGCCGTCATCTATGTGATCCTCAAAGCCCCTAAGATGAAGACGGTCACCAATATGTTCATCCTCAACCTGGCCATCGCCGACGACTTGTTCACATTGGTGCTCCCCATCAGCATCGCCGAGCACCTGCTGCACTACTGGCCCTTCGGGGAGGTTTTGTGCAAAATCATCCTCAGCATTGATCACTATAACATCTTTTCCAGTATCTACTTCCTGACTGTGATGAGCGTGGACCGCTACCTGGTGGTCCTGGCCACGGTGAGGTCAAAGCGCATGCCATACCGCACCTACCGGGCAGCCAAGATCATTTCCTTGTGCGTGTGGGTTCTGGTCATCCTCATCGTGGTACCCTTCAGCATTTTCGCCGGAGTTTACATTGATCCCAGCGACGGCAGGAAAAGCTGCGTGCTCAGCTTCCCCGCACCGGAGAGCTTGTGGTTCAAAGCCAGTCGGATCTACACCCACATCTTGGGCTTCGCCATCCCGGTGTCCACTATTTGCATCTTGTACACCATGATGCTCTACAAGTTGAGAAACATGCGCCTCAACAGCAACGCCAAAGCGCTGGACAAAGCCAAGAAGAAAGTCACCGTTATGGTTTTCATCGTCTTGGCCGTCTGCTTGTTCTGCTGGACGCCGTTCCATCTCAGCACCATTGTGGCCCTGACCACCGACCTGAGGCCCACACCTCTAGTTATCGGGATCTCCTACTTCATCACCAGCCTCAGCTACGCCAACTCCTGTCTCAACCCATTTCTCTATGCCTTCCTGGATGACAGTTTCAGGAAAGCCTTCAAGAAGATGCTGGAATGTAGTCCAGCATGAGCTAATGGTACGGGCACGTAATGAGTAAAAAAAAAAAAAAAAAAAAAAAAAAAAAAAAAAACGAAAAAGAAAAGGAACATTTACTCAAGCTACACCAGTAAAATAAATATAATGTATAAATCTCAGCGCTTGTAGATTCGACTAACTAAATTCTCCTCGCCACATTTCGTGTTGCGTTAAACAATTAAGGATCTGAAAACAACCAGCAAAGACTCAAGTGCTAATATTAACTAAAAAATAAAATGTGAACACGTTTTCAGACTTTGTTATTGCACGTGTCATCACATGTATGAAACAAAACGAATGTTCATCAATATTAATGTGTGTAATTCCAGGATTATTTTGAGGAACAGTTTGTTAAAATGGTTTAAAGTTTATTGGTCTTATGTAACACATGGATAAGGGGTAGGAAAAGCTGTGCAAATGCAGGGACAACATTATTATTCATAAAGTGTTCTCAAAAGTAGATAATAGTTTGCACCATTTTCTCGCGGGGCATATCAAAACCATAACTGCCTTCCCCCCCCGCAAAAGTGTTCATTTGCAAATCTACAGAAATATTTTATAATGACTGTTCATAGAGTTCATGACGGTCTTTGTCATTAAGTTGGTGTTAAGGCTAACTGTTAATGCTGACGTAGACATTTGACGCGTGTTACTTGAAGTAACACTGAAGTAACAAAACACCAGACAGGTACCCTACCCTTTCTGTAATTGTTAAATTTCTGAGCTTTTGTCGCCCCCTGTGCAAATCTAGACGCTCATTACAACAGTCATACTTTGCCCTTGTCACGAAACTACTTAGTTTCTGTTTTACCGTCAAAAGATTTACACGCAGACAAAAGACAGATTATTCAAAGAAAATAATGAATTTACTTTTGCCTCTTTATACATGGGAACCACAATTATGCTTATTATTCAAAACCATCAGTACCTGTTATTCTTTCTAATAGACATTACATTTCATTTGGTAATTATGTTCGTATTTTTTTTTATTCGTATGATGTCATTTGGCAAGATAGCAAAACATTTTATTTTATCCTTTTCCCATCACCATATTTTAACAATGTAATCCTCAAAATTTGTCCCACTTGCATCTGATTAAAAGTCTATTTGATTTTTTTTAGGGTTCCATTTTTCTCTGTTATTAACCAGTCGATCTTTATTCTGAACATTTTGGCACATCGGCAATACTGTATGTACAGAACCGTTTGGTCTTTAATTGAAGTTGCATCGTTTGTCTTTTGCTTTTGTTGTTGTAGATATTGGTGGAAATCCATTCATCCATTATCTGAACTGCTTATGCTGTGAAGATTACAAATATTTCTTCTGAAAGCTTCACCTATTGTCTGTTTACCACTGGAAAAGCAATGTGTTGAATTTCTAAAAGTGTTCAAGGTATTTCAAATGAAAAATTCTTTCCTTTTGAGTCAATGCTGAAGAGATTTAAGTCATCAAGGTTTACTGGTTGGCTTTTGTGTCTTTAACTTGAAATCATTATTCAGCTAGTTTGCTAAACGTTTAAGACTTAAACTTGCCTGCGACAACTTTCTCTCGCCTTGTGAGTTTCCATTAATTGTATACACACGTCAAATGTGATTTGGGTGCATTGTTATATAATTGCACACGACTGCTTCGTTGTTATTCCACGTGTCGGCTGTTCGGTGACTGAAAAGGACCATTTGTAGTTAGGTCTGCTGTATATTCAGGTTTTGACGGACAGTTGTCTACCCGAACAAACCTTAAATCACCTGCACGCACATCGATCGGTTGTCATTTGGTGAGGCCATGGTCCAAATGGATACTGGGCTCGTTCCCAAGGTCATGTCCATCTGCACTGAGCCAAACAGCGGCAGAATGAATTAGTGACCTGCCACCAAAAGGTCCCAGTTTCAATCTTATCAGCCGGCTGCTGCTTCCCCTCATCATGAATGCATAGCACATAAAAACTAAAGTGCTTGATGGAAAAGTGCTTGTTCTTTATTTCACCGACTTTGTATTTGTACCATATATTTGTAGTCTTCTGCAAACAGCAAATAATTCATTGGAATGTATGCCTTCACAAATAAAATCAGGAATAAAGCTCAAGATGGTGTGAAATGTCTGAAAATTAATCAAACAAAGTACAAGAACTCCATCCATGACATTTAAACAAGCAACACAACCCAATGGGTAATTTTGGATCTTCGATTAATTTGATATTTAGGTTTTGGAACATTGTAATTGTATCTTCTGCCGTAGTGCTAAATCATTAGTAAACGACTAACAATTTCTAGACCAATTAAATGGTTGGTCTACAATAAATGGTATAATTTCTAGTGACTGACCTGCTGACCCCTCACAGTAACATGTCACAACACCCAGGCTAGGAATCACCCCACTCAACCATCACACTGACCATGTCCATAATAATCTGAAGAGCCTCGTGTTTAAAAATAGAGGACGAGCACATTTACGTGGTCAAAATGAGAAGAGGTCATCAGAAACTCTCTCAGTTCTGTTTGCCATGAGAGTACCCTGCTGTTTTGGGTGCAGAGTTTAGGACTTTCATGCATGGATGGATGGACGGACGGCTGGATGGATGGATGGACGGATGCATGCACGCACAAAAGCACAAAAAGACAAAAAGTAGATACACAGAGGTTGATAAAATGTGTTTTGACCACCGAGAGGCGCTAGTGGCACACGATTCTGTTTGTTAGGCGGAATCATGGTTGACTGCTGCAGTCATCGTGACTGAGTGCTGGTTGAATTGAACGTTAACTTCTATATAGATACTACTAATAGATTCTACCACTAATATTACTAGTAATAATAATGACTACAATTGGGTTTTGGAATGCTGTGAAATGCAAATAAACATGAACTAGAATGACATTCTGAAAGCTAAATAACCCAGAGAGTAGATTAAAGTTTTTTTTTTTTTTTAACATTACCATGTGAATAACATTTTAATACAAAATGGAGATAATTAACATATTTATGATTTTTTTTAACTCAAGATTGTTCAACAAATGTAGAACAATATAAGAGAAGTGAACTATTTTGCAGTGTTGTTTATTTTGGCAGGTAATATGCAAGGCCCAAAGGGAAAAAAAAAAAATCCTGTTGGGAATAATGACCAAATGGCAAAACGAGTCAGATTTGACCCAAACAGATTGTGCGTGCAAGGGATAAGTATTTCTATGTGAGTTAAAATAAAATTAGTGGGTGCTTGAGCATTCTTAAATAGCCTCATAAGAACATCCCGGTTTTGAAGGAATGAAAGAAAATGCATTCGAACTGCAAAGGAGGTCCTTCAGTGTTATTTGTTCGAGGATGCGGCTCACAAGCGCGTCCTCTCTGCCACTGAGTGTCCGTCTGAGCGATGAGAAGATTAAACCGTTATCAGGTAAATGAGTTTGACCCACGCTTTGTTGATCACCCGAAGGCAAAATGGCGTCTAACAGTCTTGGCCGTGTTCCCTCCAGCCTACACTTCGCCACAAGTGACTTTCACATATGATAATTAGTATGCATGAGAGCAGTTCTCGTTAAGGTGTCCTGGCCACACAAAGGTCAAACGGAAAAATGTAAATATGAAGCATTTATGTGCTTTAGTCTCTATGACATGAAGGCTGTTTTTAAATGAAATTACTTAGTAAAATCGAGGCCTTAACTAATATTTGGCTGGATTTAAAGGTCCTAAGTGTACATTTCTGATTTCAATCAATTTGCGTCAAGGGGTCTGCATTTGATCTCATTTTGTTAACATTTATTCAAGAAGGTGACTGTGGAATGCTTTTAAGAACACCCTTAGTGTCGAGTACAAAAATACAGACTTTAAAATATACTTAAAAAAATAATTTGTATTCTCAAAAAAAAAAAACGCATGCATAATTACCCTCTCTTGTTCTATTTTAAAATGCTCCTACGTACTTTGAAAACAAAAGCTAAGTAGCGCTGGGTCGGGCTTTTATGCCATTAAAACATGTTCCCATGGCTTTGCTTTTTCTTTTCAAATAATTCAGCTTATTTGTGTTCAGGAAATTTTTGAACAGGTACTGGAAACTCGCTGGCAGGGATACAATGCCTTCATCATGAATCATGCTTGGAGCCCATAACATTAAACAATTCTCTTAAATCAGGAACATATTGCTTCTTTGAATCTTATTGATTCCTCCTTGCTTCTATGTCATTTGTATCATTTCATCATCATATTAAACTCAGCAAACACTATTACCACCCAAACATGGACAACTTATCCAAGCAATATTCAAATATTATTATCAGAAGCAAGTGCTGGTCACACTGTTAGTCAGCACTAATCCACGCTAACACCGCGGTCTGCTTACCTTCTGGCTTTGGATGATAGTGCTTCAGCCGCAGCTTTCATTTTTTTCCCTCTCTGAAACTTCAGCCAGCCGAGCTGATTGTGTCATTGTTTGACTAACTCAATGTGGGGGGTGCTATTAAATTAATTACTTGCACTGTTTTATGACTGTGGGAGTGCAAAATGGCTCGCTCATAGACACATAGTCAGAAAGGCAGATAACTAAAGACTTACTTAGTTGTTTAATTTTGTACTTGATTGGCGAACGGGCATTACAGAGACCCAACTATCTGTTTTCAACAATTGCTGTGACATTGTGTCACGAGCCTCATGGGCTCAAGCCTGTTTTGGGTGCGGCTCAACAGCAAGCTCTATATAAGCCTAATAAAGATCCTGATGATTTGAATCAGGTGTGTTAGTAGGGATCCATGTAAAACTGGACTGGATTTAAGTGATCCTTGCGCAACAGCATTCAGATGTATAATCATTTACTAGTTTGTTTCCCTTTGGGTGTTTTGAGTGAAGCGAGCTTTGCAAAATAGGAGTTTGACTGCACAGCATTCAGAATGCTGTGAGTCTCAAAGAAAGGTCAAAAAACATTTTGGACACTGAGAATGACATCTTGAGTACGATCGAAAGTTGAAGAGAAGCAAGTTGAGAGAAAAAGCCTGAGGACACAGCGATTTAGCCAATTCATGGAATCTCGGTGCGAGGATGAAATTAGTTGAGAAGCTTCGTTTAGACCACAGGTGTCAAACTCAAGGCCCGGGGGCCAGATACAGCCCGCCACATCATTTTATGTGTCCCGCAAAGACAAATTGTGCATCAAATTCGTGTCATTACTAGAATTGCAAATGTCTTCACTTTTAATAATGTTTTTTTTTTAAATATTTGACCAGTTTTTACTCATCTGATTTTAAAACGAGTTATTTGTCAATTTGTTTTGGAGCTTTTACTGTATATAATATGAGGTGCTCATACATTTATTTGGGTTGACAGTCATAATGGCCCTCCGAAAGAAGCTATGACTACAATGCGGCCCGCCAAAAAAATGAGTTTGACACCCCTGGTTTAGACCAAAGTTGTGCTTTGCTGCCATGATTTGGCAAAAACATGCAGCAACGTAACCTGCTTACAAAAATGGGCCATTGATTTCACAAGTGAAATATGTACTGTCTCCTATTTCCTGCTTGTTTTGGTTTGCGTGTTCATTCCGACAAGTAAACTCCTGGGAGAAAATTGCAGAGCGTTACTGACAGCTGCTGACTGTCAACTGTCAGTCTTTGAGTTCTTTTGTGTACGCTGAAGGGAAGAACATGATTAAATATTCTCCATCGGAGGATGTGCAAAAGCAGCTGCTTCGGAACCCTGAACACTAAACTAATAGTCACCATATTGCCCTCCTCTAAACTACATGCTCTAATTTGAAGTTTTCCTGATTACAAATACCTATTCATTAGTACCCACATCCCATAATCCAACCCAGATGCTCTCACGGACTGGCACAAGTTGACTAAAGTGGTTCTGAATGTGACCCAGGAAGACGGCGTGCTTCACTTGTTACTAACTCAATAGAGTTGAAGGAGAGCAGGTGTGCCAGCTGGTGTCGGCATGGCGGGGGACCATGAAGGCGCCAATCGTCTCCTCAAAGCCACTAGTTATACCATTTCTCCCATTTTATTGGGACATGCCACAACCACCATGTGTCGTGTCGGCGCAGCAAGCAGCAGAGAGAAAAAGCTGCGTCGAGAAAGCATTGTTCTGACAAATAACGATCAAAATGACACTACGCTGCAAACCCAAGATCTCAAAAATCAACAGAGCTCTCTGTCCTATCAATGGATTGTTGGTTTGAGGATGCAGTAAGCAAAAATAGCCACATTTTGATTCCAGCTACTTCAGGCATTCAAAATCTGTAACATTCATGCCTTGGTTGTGGGAAAAAGGAACATTTGAATCACCATTTTTGGTCACCAGGCCACTAAAAGATATTATGTTCTTTGTTTGACATGCAAGTCCTGAAAACACGATAAGGACTTGAGAATTTTATTCTCACCCTTATCGTTTGCCAAATTATTGTTGTGTAGTGTGTATTGTTTTACTCATGGGGAAACAACAGGAGCATATGACAGAAATGAGACGCGATAAATAATGCAAAGATATTGAGATGTTATCTGACACGAGACGAACTATGCACAAGCATGAGAGATATGAAAAGGCAGTGAAGAGCTTCCACACGATAAAGTGCCACCAAAGCTTCAAATATGGTTTAAAATGACCATGAGGATGTTTACGACCTATTTTTGGAAATTACATTTCGACATTTATGCATTCGTACGGCCGTGCACGTGCAGTTTCCACCACCAATGCATTGCTTCAACAAAGCTCTAATGTATGTCATTAAAATGTCATTCTGTACAGTACGGAACTGCATGGTGTGTGCCTTCAAGATTAATTGCTACCACACAACACTATACTCTGCAGTGTGTTTTTGTGCAAATAACATTTTCGATGCTCCAAAACACCACTGACGTCGCATAGAATTAAAACTCTTGACGACACAAAGGTGGCCTTGTGGTTAACACGCCTGCCTCACAATTTTGAGGTTTGGATTTGAATCCGCTGTTGACTTACTGCGTGGAGTTCTGTATGTTCTTGTTTTGCTAGCTTTGTTAAGGCTGGTATTTCAGCGGCACATTTATCCGCCCCATGTTTTATTAATAAACGTAGCTCCCATGTAGTTTCATTTTATTTGTTATTCATTTTTATCCAGATTTTTGTCTTTTTTCAGGTTCTTCAAATAAATTGCTCCAATTGGGACCAAGAAAGGTTCTTTAAATTGGATGCGGCACAGACAACTTGGAAAGTAGAGGCAAGTAATGAGCTCTTTGACTCTCAAAGAATCAACAGTCAGACTCACGACTGACTTTGTTATCATCCCATTCCAGTTTATCCAAGGACGCAGAGGGGTTGACAGTGTTGCCTTGTGGGTCAGAATGGAGCCAGTCCGAGGCTAATATGTTCTGACAGGCCCAAAATTGAGTCCCCTTGTGTTTTATTGCTCAATATTTCAAGCACTCATTCAAGCAATAAGAAAGAAACCTGCATTATATGTATCAATAGCCAGGTTTGTTGAATAGAGATGAGATTTTTGCTGT
Source organism: Syngnathus floridae (assembly GCF_059516105.1). NCBI lineage: Eukaryota > Metazoa > Chordata > Actinopteri > Syngnathiformes > Syngnathidae > Syngnathus > Syngnathus floridae. Next base: position 18,381,236 of record NC_142414.1, on the reverse strand, counting down.
GACTCCGCAGAAGTCTTGCATTCAAAGTACAATACATGACAATCACACACTCACATTCAGTTGTGGTGTGAATGGTTGTCTGTTTCATTAAGTGCCCTATGACTGACTTGGCGACCAGTTCAGGGTGTAGTCCACCCAGGAATAGCTCAGTTAGTAGAAATTTGGGTCCAAATTAGATGAAATAAATTATTTTGTGACCCTTAGAAGTTTCTGAATCTGATTGAATGGCCATAAAATTGGGGGTCCCTCAAGGGTCAGTTCTTGAACCACTTTCATTCAACTTGTATATGCCTTTCAGAATTAGTATTAGCACAAGGCTAACATTCCACACAAGATGAGACTGACTCGTCTCTTGATTACGACATTTTGAAGCTGCTATTTGAGCACACATCACAAAAACGGCTCGCTTCGAGGCTGCCTGCAGTAAGTTGAGGAGGAGAATGGATGGGTTGACGCTGCGCTTTTGTTTTTGACTCCATATCTTCTTGGTTGTAATCGGTACCCCTGCAGTGCACAATAAAGAATAAGAGGGCTCTCCACACTGACTGAATGCTGAGATGTTTTTGTATCACTCTGCATGTGGTAGGCAGTAATCAATGTGGAGAGTTGGATGTCATGATGAGTGGTCCTCATGCAGCCTCTTTGTGCAACATGAGCATCCCTCACTGAGAGCGCTGTTGGTGGTTCATATAACACGTGCACCTAAAAGAATGAAGCTGCTTGTTTTGGCTTACCTTTCAAAATCCGGTTCACGCACGCAATGGAGCGAGCACAAAACGAAAATGGAGTTGGAAAAACATTTAAATCTTGAAATTTTGAATTTTTACAGGGGAATTGGGTTTATGGTTTTTATTGGGATGGGATTGAAATGCTGTACGTACTTCCAAGTGTCCCTAGCCAGTCGTCCAATAAGGGTTTTCAAAAATGTGTTTTCTGCACTTTTGTAACACTCAACCTCTGACACACTCGCTAAATTTGGGCTGATTTAAAGTCCGGTTGGACCTGAGCCGTTATACCAAAATGGGCACCACACATCACAGCCACAACTATATAGAGTGTTAGAGTGTGGAAAATTCGTTTTTATAATGATCTCATGGGCTGGTAGAGATGATGGCGGCAAGCAAAGAGTCAGTGGCAGAAAATGAGGAGGGGAACCAGAGGATGGAGCTGGAGATGGGATAACGGGGCAAATGGAGCAGAAAGGGAGCAAAAATGAATGCCTAGATAAGAGAGAAAAGACAGATGCATCAAGAAGACTGTGACAGGAAGAGTTTAGTGGAGAGCAACAGCCATATCAATTCTTTCACAATGCGTGGTTGGAAGAAGTCTGTGAACCAGAAAGTGAAGGGAAGGAAAGGAACAAATGCAAATGGAGAGGTTTTGGTGATGAGAGCAGCATGGAATAAATTGAAGGAGTTGAATGAGGTGGGATTTGAGGCTGGGAATGGAGGGGACACATGAAATGGTATTCAGCTGTCAAAAATCTTGAAGAAACTGACTCTTCAAATGTCAAAATGCTCTCTTGAAGCTCGGATAACAGATGCACAGTATTGTAACGCATATTTATGAATCAGCCAAAAGCAGCAATAAGTCAATACACAGATTTCACCCTATTTGTACAAAATGAAAAACACAGTCCAAAGTGTGAATGGATGTTCCAGGGAGTCCCGCAAAAGTCTTCAGAAAACGCGTATGGAGATTCATTATATTGTCTCTTTGATGGATGGGTGGAAATGTGGAAAACAAATCTGGGAAATATTAGAAAATACCCAAAAGTCAATTATCTGGCCTAGCATATTGTAGCTGAGGGTGTGGCAGAGCCCTTGCGGCCCTCCCTCTCGCTTCAACATTGGCATGAGAAGTGGTTTAAATTCATTTTAGATAAAGATGCAAAACAGCCTCGAAAGTCCGTCTCTAGTTTGATAAATAATATTGCATGTTCTATTGAAATCAATTTGCATTCATGCCCTCCAGTGTTTTGCGTGTTTGGCAAATGCAGTACTGCGTGCTAGTTAGTAGCTAAGCATGCACATCTGGCTATGCGTAGTCAAATTTGTGCTTTGAGTAAATCAGACCTTCAGAAAAATGACAGTTAGTTGCCAAGAGAACAATCATTTGTGCTCTGTCACACTGTGAAGCAAATTACAGACATAATTCATCAACCTGTTCTTACTTCACTCATTAGCCAGTGAGAAAGAAGATACAGAGGACGAAAAAGAACAGTCTCCAAAATAATTATGAGAGGATTTCTAAATGTATCCACATGCACAAATTGGTTTGACCTTTAATGTAAGAGACTGTCGAGACAACATGTGATCAGTGTTTGTGTGCGTGTGTGCGGGGGCCGGATTGTTCAGCAGTAATTCAAATTTTACGAGCAAATGATCAGCATCCGACTGAAACAATACATTAAACAGTGCATGCAACTCAACTTTAAATATGCATGTCCTTAATTGTAATTGTTTTAATGAGCTACAAAATAAGACATCCACATTTTGGGGAGTCAGGACAACAACTCAATGTTCTCACCACTATTTCTGAGTAGTTAGTTCAAACTGAACACCCTTACACAATAACGAGCACGAAGGGACTCAAACCCTCAATTTTCTGATTTCAAGTCAGGTGCCTTATCCATTAGGCCACATAGCCATGTGGAGGACAGGGCCAAGTGATAACAGGACAATGATTTTTGATGGCCCCTAAACCAAGTTCAATACAGAAACGAAGGGCCTGTCACGGTGTGGTGGAACCAACTTCACCGTAAAATAGACTTGTAGGACATTTGCCTTTGAGCCTCCTTGGCGCAGGAGGTATCTTCATATTCAGTATCCACATATTGGCAGCCTTTCCCTTCCTGTCACCACTAAGGTCACCAGAAGCAACATGCAAATGCTTGGCTGTCCAACTGTTTGATGAGATGACACTATAGCATGCATATGGTCATGCCCTCCTGCACAATGTTTTGACAAGGTGGATCGGCCAGGCGACGTGATTTGTTGACAGATGTACGTAAGTGTCGACCCCTCGCTTTCCACTTCCTGTTGAATTACATTGATTTGACAGACTTGTGAAAATGGCCATGTGTGTGTTTGTGTGTGTGTTTATTTTTGAGAATGTAGACAAGACAGTTAAGTGTCAAAGGCATCCATATTCAATAGCACTCAGTTGTGCCCAAGGTCACCGGGGCGGAGCCTATTCCAGCAGAGTTTGAGTGAAAAGCAGAATGGATGACTGATTTTCTGTCAGGAGATAGGATAGAAGAAATAATGGCTGTTGACTCTTTTCCCAAGTTATCCAGGGTATATGGACCCATCAAGTGTCAACTTACACTGAAAATGTACATATTTCTATCCATAAACAAGCCGCTGAGCACATCTGCCCACATTGTTATGCACACATCGACTTTCTTTATCTTCTGAGATGATCATCAGTGGCAAAGCTCCAGTGCCACACAGCTTTCTGCTAAGAAGCTAAAACCACTGGGATTTAGAATTTGGCTCACCAGTTTTCTGAAGCTGATTGGTTGTGGCCTGAGATCTGGCATTTGTGATGTCATTTTCAGTCAGCAGCAAGTGGCAAAATGGCCGCCCCCTGAGATGGATAAAAATGGGTTGACTTTTCGTTAAGCACTAATTTTCTGTTGCTATTGTTTCTTCAGATGCCCCTCATGACCTCATTTTGGTTCTTTTTTAGATGGTCAATTATTCTCGTGTTATTTAAGACAAGGCTAGTTTACCATCACAACAGTCCGTTACACTTCGCAAAACTTAAATGCTCACCTCTCATGTCACACTCAATTAGCCTCCCTGAATATTTTTACTCCATCTCTGTGGGTCGTGTTTAGAAAACAAATGTGAATTTGCATGCTGGCATTTGCTAATTGGGTCATGCTCAGCTTGGAGTTGAGAGAGAGGTGTGACGATGAGGCTTTTGAGATACACAAACAGGGTGGAGAAGATGGATCTTATCAGTTGATGACATCCATTCCACAGCCTTATCTCTGAGGAAAAGAGGAAAATTACATGCACAAGTGTTACTCTTGTGGATTAATAACTTTCATATCTGCAGTGGAGAAACTGGTCCTATCATAAATGACTTGTACTTCCCTCCTGGGCTTCCCCATAATGTCCTTATTAACAACGAGCTGCTTGACAGTCAATAGAGTCCTTATCAAAGGCCACATTAGTCACATTGATCTTCATAAATAACTGCGAAAATCTCAAAAATCACCCAAAGTAACTACATTTATTCATTTCTCTGATGCCTTTGGAAAATTTCTCAAACATTGCATCCATGCAGAATAAAACTAAACTAAAATGTTGACAGTTTTTTTTTTGTTGTTGTTGTTTTTTTTTTACTAGCGCCAGATGAATAAATTATGTTTTTTTTGGACTGAAATAAAGACTAAAATATTCCCAATTGAAATTGGACTAAAACTGAATTTAACAATGGCAGATAAAATGAACCCTAGTCCTCTGGCCTGGGTGGGCTCCCATGTCCCCCGCACGAGTTTTGGGCCATCTACCACAGCAACTTTAGACACGTCTGATAATATCCACACATATTAGCATTGATGTTGATCACGAGCATATCTCCTTAGAAACATGCCCATGTGATTTACTGACTTGATGCTGGGGCAGTCTCTAATTGCCATATGCAGCCCTGGTGATCCCTTTATCTCCCCAGATTAATCTCTCAATTGCACTCATTCTTTCCAGAGGTGATTGGCACCCCATAGCACACAGCGATAGCTTTGGTTGGCTTACTGCTCCTCTTCTGTACCAATCCTATTTTGTACCCATCACTTCACCAGACGGTACAAATACATTCAGATAGATTTGTTCATGTCTACTGTTGCTGTTCTGCTGTTCCACCATTTGTGACCTAGCTACCACAGGGTCTCTTCGGCAAAGAACCTGACAAATGGTAAATGGCATGCACTTACAAGACACTTTTCGAAAGTACTTAACAAAGCTTTACATTCACCCATTCACACGCATATTCAGCTTCCAGGCGAGGTGATGTCAAGCTCACAGCTAGCAAATTGGGGTTAAGTGCCTTGCTCTAGGACGTTTCAATAGCAAAGCGTTGGAGCCAGCTGGATACAAACCGACAACTCGTAGGTCAATGGACGACTCACTCGACCAATTGAGCCTCAAAGGCACTAAGCCGAAGAGGGAAACGATCTGTCGACACCACCTACACCAGTGGTTCCCAAACTTTTTCAGACTAGCGCCCCCTTGGCTCCCCAGTGAATTCCTAGCGCCCCCCCCCCGTCGACTGACTCGTCCCACCGCACATGTTGTGTACAAATCGTCGTCCGTCCACCCCCCCACCCCCGTCGACTGACTCGTCCTACTGCACATGTGTCGTCAAACAAACGTTCGAACTTCTGACTTCGGACTGCCGCCCCCCTACCGCCCCCTTCAACTTCTGACTTCGGACTGCCGCCCCCTACCGCCCCCTTCGTCCTCACCGCCCCCCTACCACCCCCTTCGTCCTCACCGCCCCCCCAGATCTTTCCACCGCCCCCAGGGGGGCGGTACCGCCCACTTTGGGAACCACTGACCTACACAAAGAACGAATCTGTGTGAATGTACAAGTGTGCATGTTGTATTTGTTGTATTTTATCTTATGTTGTATTTTTTCTATGTTGTATTTTATTTTTGTTCTTCTCTCATTGAATCTCTCCACATGACAAAGCAAACATCTCACTGTCAGGGTCGTCTCCAAACAGAAGCTGAGGTGTGTGTGTGCGTTGTGTTTATGCAGCCTTTGAATTTTATTGCTAATTTCAGTGAAAGGTGCTTGGTCACAGATGAAGCAAGCAATAAATTGTGCTCCGACGTGTCGCTGTTTTTTTGTGCAGTATATTGACCTGAATATTGTATGAGGGCAATTGAAAGTAAACACACAGATGCGTATACACACACACACACACACACACACACACACACACACACACACACACACACACACACACACACACACACACACACACACATACACCGGTTGAATGACAAGCAGGGGAAATGCATGTGTGCTGCCCAGTAATTCACAATGATGGATGGGTAATCAACTAATGATGCTGGCGACGAAACGCAATCGTCTCAAAGGGGAAAGGGAAGCAACGGAAAGATGGAAGAAATACAGGAAAGGAAAGTTGGTGAACATACAAGCGATACACGTTCAACAAGATTGTCTGTTGATAAGCATTTTGCGTTCGGCCCTTGTTAGTATTCAACAAATAAAGGTGAGTTGCATTTTATTCTGTAGCTGTAACAGCCAACACTTATCCTAATTTGTGAGCTCCTTACATGTATTCCATTACTATACAAGCCATATCTTACAGACCATAAATATTTAAGAGAACTAAAAAAAAATCTTTGACTCACTATGGGAAGCGTCTTGTTAACAAGCCTGCTCCACATTTATATTCGGGTTTGAAATGTATTAAGCCAAGGTTTAATAAAATAGAAATGTGATCATATTTTTTGCAGGTGTTGACATGTCCTGTTGAAATATTATTAATGTTACGGTTTTTAATCAGTTATTGACTGCATGTAAATTTAATGTCAAACAAAACAAAAGGGCTTTCTAATGGGCTTCTAAAGGGCTTTCTACAGCGACATCATACTGGTGCTAGTCCAAGAAATGGAGGGAGAGAGAGTTGACTGGCAAAGATATTGTGGTGTTTTGGGACCTTGAGCCTCAAAATGAAAATTAGAAAAAGCCCAGTCTGTTTCTGTCATGCACGTCTGTTGGTGTATTGCTGAGCTGCTGAATTTCTCGCGCTTTCCTCAACATTCCTTCAGACCTTTGAGTGATGCATGGCTGACCGGAAAGACAAAGCGTGCGCGTTCCCAATCAGGTTTGACCTTTACTGTTGTGCTGACAAGCCGAGCCTTCATTTCCTTCCGCCGTGGGCTCGGTCCTCCTCGATGACTGCGGTAATATGCGCGAACTGGAACATGGAGTCAACCTCGATATCCCCTTGATTATTCTCTTTCAGCAAACCCATCAAGTTATTTCAAAGAAATAATAACATAATAGCTGATGTTGGAAATTATTGCTAAATGTCAAAGCCAGTACACGAATGGTTGCAAAGGTTCAAGGTACGCTTTCAACAAGCTTCTTGTAGGTTCAGAGAATGGTCTTGTGGGTCATATGTAACTCAGCCTGAAAAGTCTGTAGTTATCATCCAATATTACTTACTTGTCATCTCATAGGAGATTTATTCATATCTATGGAAACACTGTTTTAACACACTTTTCACACATGTTTCAAAATAGTTTGAAAGTAGGGTTAGGGAGTAGGGTTTTAAACTAGGGTTAAGGTTTCAAAGTAGGGTTTAAAACTAGGGTTGGAAGTAGAGTTTTAAACTAGGTTTAGGGTTTCGGAGTATGGTTTAAAACTAGGGGTTAGGGTTTCGGAACAGGCGTTAAAACTCGGGTTGGGTTGATAACTAGGGTTAGAGTTTGGGAGTAGGGTTTTAAAATAGGGTTAGGATTTCAAAGTAGGTTTTATTGCTTGGGCTTCAAAGTAGGGTTTAAAACTAGGGTTGGGGTTTGGAAGTAGAGTTTCACACCAGCTTTGACGGGCAGTAAAATGTTCTTAACCTGTTTCCCTTTGTCTCAGTCTCACTCCCCTGTGGCTGCTGCTCACTGCTCCTGGAGTTACGCTTTCACATTTATCTTCTTGTTATCGGCAATGGTGAGGCTGGGGACGCTGAACCGGCATTATGGTTGTTGCTGTCTTCTTGAGTTAGAGATATGGGTGAGAATGTGCCCATTGTTCTCTCGTCCAACACCTACATCCTGGTTTCGCACTTTATTGACACGCAATCTTTCCTGTGGTGCCAAATCCTTTTCATGTGGAGTTCACTTGGTTTGCTTTCATGCAAATAGACGGTGGTTCTTGACCTGCTCAATGTGTAACTAATCCCTTCAGGAAATTTGAGATAACTAATCTTGTCAGGAAATACTCACAAATTTAATTAAATAAAACTTAATTAATGTACTAAAATTGGTTTTGAATTTTTTGTATTGTTATCGGAGGGGCCGAATCTGGATAAAATTCTTCTTGTGTAGGACTTCTTTTTGTTTTTCTGATATGATTGGTCGCTCCCAGCTTCATGAGAATTGCTTTGAGAAACAGACATTACATTTATAAGACAAAATGTGATTTAATTTGGAATTGTAACAAAGGCGTTTGCTTAATTTATCTAGAGCTGACTCACATTTTCAAATGACATTACTCAATGAAAAGTCAATGATGAACCATCATTTAGTCAAGCTTCCTATTAGTTTCAGTCTACTATGCTGCAAAATCACAATTTATATTATTTCGCTAAATCTCCAAATTAGTTTTTTACTGATAGCTCAATTAAGTGTCGTAATGCAGCACTTACAACTTGATTAAAAAATCTTGCCGCAGAATGATTTAGACAAACAACTCTGCTCCCTTGATTGATTCCACTTTAATTATTAAAGTAATAATTACTTGCAGTGGATTTTCCTCAATGTCATAAAAAGGGGAAGGTATTGCTTTACAATAAGGCTACTCTTATGAAGTATTTATGAAATGGTTATTAATAACGACATCAAAACTAAATTGAAACGTATTAGGTTGCTAAAGCAGATATAAACCATGAAAATGAATTATTGCTTGCCAAACAAGCTTCTTTGTCCATTAAAAGTAAGAGCATCTCATTGATTGTTAATCACAGCAACAATCATTGACGAAAACAATCATTTATGACGGATAGCCTGTTTTATACAGTTGATTGCTACATCAATAAACTCTTTACATGTGGATTATAAACCCTCAATGTGATAATTATGTTGAAAAGCACCAGCAAAAGGCAAAAATGTGATGATGGCCATAGTGCATGAAATGGAACTCAGCTTTGTCTTGGCTGCTTAAACATTATAGACGTTTGATAATAAAATAATAAAAGATGATGGCCAGAATTCACATCATAAAATCAACTGCGCTTAGATAGTCTAACTCCTGCTTTTATTTTTGTTTTGTGCCTTCTAATAGCCTTCCTTTCCTCACTTACAGTCATTGACATTTATTATCAGGCAACTGACCTGCCTACCTATTTTTAAAATTGTGTTTATCCATATCCTGGAAGTACTTGTGTTAAACCTTTAACATTGCACAATGATTTTTCTTTTTTGTTTTGGTTTGTCTCTGTGAAGAAAAAAGTATGTTTTTCCCCTATTCATTTTTTTTTCATTTTTCGCCTCATGCCAGTGGACGCTACTCGTCAGTGCAGTGATGAACATGACTGAAATGTCTCACACATACAAATGGGTCACAACAGCAGATTGATACTCTGTCTCATGAGTCATTCTAAATTTGTCCCTTGCTTTTACCTTTCATAACGCGCAAATTTACGATGACGCAAACAACACAACAAAAGGAAATGTCAGTGTCAGAGTCATTTGTCATCTCTTTCAACAAATGACACACCAGATGGTTTGTTTGACAAATTGCATCGAGCAAAGAGCTGCTAGAAAAGGACTGACACTTGCAAAGGTTAAAAGAATAGGCTACAACTCACTGTGTCCCTTATGAGGAGGATGAGCGTTACTGCCAACGCAACCGGCAACGTCCTCTTGCTGCAAAATGGCAAAGACGGATGACTTTTTCTGACATGTAAAAAATGTGTATGGAACATTAGACAACACACTCACAGCTTACCTCATCAAGGACACGACAGTTGCCTCCGTGTCCATACACACCGCCTCTTCCCGGACGTCATCCATCCTTCTGAACTTCATCCCCTCCCGACACACTCACAAAAATGTGTTGAATGGGACAGAAAAAGAAAAAAAACATTGTTTTTTAAGATTGTGTTGGGTTCAGTTTCATACATGAAAGACTTGATTCCTCTGCACCGATCACAGTTCAGCACTGCGATATTGTAACCTCCGAGGTTGACCTCCATTCATTCACATTTTGAGCCAATCTGTCCAATAGCAAATAATGGAATCCAAAATCAGGATCAGACAGTCGTCATTAAGCATTCATTAACTGGACAAAGGGGCATCTGCGCCGTTGTGGGAGAGAATACACATGACTTGTATGCCATCCGATGAAAGTGGCTCCCCTTATTTCCTTTAAATTCAGCACTGAGAGGAAAGTACAGTCTACCTGGAATGTTAGATGCAGGAAATTAGTGGATTTGAAAGAAACTGCAAGACCTCCACTTGCGGTTGATGTAAAGTTATCTGCTGTAAAATGGCCACTTAGAGAGCGCCTTCCACCTTCAAGCGTGTGTCTATGTGGACTTGTTCTCACCGTGATTATTATTTGAATAATTGCACTGACTCACCAGCTGAGGCCCACTCTAGGACATTCTGACAATTTTTCATCACGTTCAGTTTTCATTATAGGAGCATGAAGTAGTTTTTTCAATCCTTTTCCAGTGAGACCAAATGTAGCCCTCTAACTTAGATTTAGCTGCCCATCTCTCTAACTCTGATCACTGTCTGCGGTTGTTGCCGTAGCAACATACTACCCCTATGAGACAATGGCAGTTAGCAGTAAATTGACAACACACACGGGGTGCTTGAGCAATACCATCCTCATTTTATGATTTTATTTTTGTTTTGTTTTTTTAAACTAACGAGACACAGATGGTTTGTTTGACAAATCCATGATACTGTTGTTTGCAAAAAATGTCATTTTGCATGTCAATCCTGAGTATTTGCTGCAAAGTAAATGTATACTACTACTACTACTACTACTACTACTAGTACGAACAATAATAATAATAATAATCATAATAATTGACCGCCTCGAATTTCTCATAGGCATGGGTGTGAGTGTGGATGGTTGTTCGTCTCTGTGTGCCCTGCGATTGGGTGGCGACTGGTTCAGGGTCTCCCAAAGTCAGCTAGGATAGGCTCCAGCACACCCGCAACCCAATTCAAAGAACACTTTAAAAATGTTACACTAGAAAATTATAGTAATTGAAGTGTTTTGCTTGTCTGTTTTCAGCTATATAGTTCATATCTTATTTATTTATTTTTCTTTCCAGAATGTTATTGTATAAACTGTTTTTCATTTCCAAAATTATCTTCCTCCGATACATCAAGTTTCTGTACCTCAAAAAAACTAATCAGCAACCATGTTAAGAATTATGATGTATAAAAGGGGTAGGAAAAAACAAGCAATAGCTTCTTCCTTCTCCTTTTTTGAACATGTTGATTTATTTGTCTTATTGGCATAACATGAAATTATGTAAAAATGTGAAAAAAAAGATTTTGTGTTTGGTCGATCTCATGTTCAAAAAAAACTTCAACTTTAACTTCAACTTCAACAACCCTTGTGAGGAAGAGTGGTTCAGAAAATTGATTGATGGGTGGATAATAATTAAGAGTGCATATTCCTGATCTGTGGTTATCATTTCCATATCTTCATTTGATTAAAATTTATCCTCCTACACCTACATCAGGGAGTCGATGGCCATTTGCCTGCAATCTGTGGGTATCAGATGACATGTGAACTGAGTGTGCGTGCGTATTGTGTGTGCAAGAGCCTTCGTGAGGTGAGGAGGAAGTGGCTACACCTTTATAGGATATCCGACGTGGGAGCTAATTTATTACCCTCTGCGTGAGCTTGCATTTATGTGCCTCAATTTGTGTTTTGGTGTCACAAAAACCTTCAAAGAGAACTCTAAAGTGGAATTTCAAACTGTTTATTAAATATTCTAACATCAAAACACATCCCGTGCTGACGTTCCCCGCTGTCCTTCGTAATGAGGCCGACTATAATGTAGGTCGTATTACCTCAAATATCGAAACTTATTCCTAAAATTCAAGCGCCCCTGGTATTGCTATGTAGCTACGATGTCTGATTGATGCTGTGTGTTTGTTTGCTTCTTTAAGGCTCCTGCATGAAAGTAGCAAGCTCAAACCACACTGGTCCAATTATAGTAAATAGTAGCAAAAAGTAGCGAAGAAATTCCTGAAAGTCATTCAAAACTTTCAGGCAAATTTAGCAAATCAATTAACATAATAAGTAAACAAGCATTAATTCTTATCTTATGTTCTCTGGCTTCCGCATTTTAAAGATCCTAATTATCTATAACAGTGTGAATGAATTTGTGCCCCTTCTTCGCTGTGCAATGGTGTGGGGAAAATACAGCAGTCGTTGCAAAATAAATGTTGGTAAAAAAAATAAAGGTGCTCTTCCATCTCATACTAAGAGTGAAGCAAAGATGAAAGTTAAGACCAAACATTTTAGCACAGTCGCCATGACAACAACCCGAGGTGGACTTTCATCAATGTTGCAGTGGTGTTCAGGTTAAAGCATTAAAAAAAGTTTTTTTAGTTTTTGTTGTTGAAATAATAGCTTACCAGTTCTGCACAGGGTGTCTTGCATTCATCATATTAGACCGCTTGGCTTTCAGAGTAGAAGCATAAAAGAACCGTGAGTGTGATCGAATGTTTGTTTTGGTACCACAGTCAGAGGATGCTTTCGAGATTAAAATATTTGTGTGCTTGATTTGCCCATAACTCAGTAAAAATGGTGATATGTTAAGGTTTAAGTGAACAAGTGTGACAAGTTGATTTTCTCAAGAGTGGAAAGCTGATTACGGTTAACTCTCAAGCAGCAATGCTAGAATTTGTATGCATTGATGATTAGGGCCTACTAAAAGTTTTGGCGCTAATTTCAATAAGGAGTCTCTTGAGGTGAGTGTCATAGAAGCGTAATGATTTTTTTTTCCTGCAAGGTTTTACATACTCAGCTATGGAAAGAAACAATAGCTGAAAAAATAAGAAAAACTGATACCTGTATGTAAAATGATATTTTTGTCTTCAGTGTAAGGTAAAAAAAAATTCCACACTTTGAACTTCAAGTAGAAGATGGTCGTTCGCCATTACTAACACTTGAGGTAACAGAGAAGCTGGCTAATAGCTGTTATATAATGGGTCTCCAATGGCCATTAGTATGGGGAGCAGGATAAGGGTTGGCTCACTGCATGAAACCAATTTACGACTATAACAAGCCAATTCTACCATGGTAAGAAATATGCTTTAAAATTTTGCCTATAATTTTTATATTTTGGGTATTTTCTCTTACTTTACTTTCAAAGCATTTTTCAGAGGGAGCTCAACTAATTAGCATCTTTTTTGATCATTTATCATAATAATTAATTCATAATTTGATCATTTATCTCTGAATGGCTGCATCACGGCGAAAAAGGACGAGCTATGAGATGTTCAGTTGGCTAGCAAGCACATGAGCGCCCAGAGACGAAGCAAAGGAATCCTGTTTTTACATTGCCAATTTCCATGGAGCAATCATGTGACATAAGAGACTCACTTCACCATGGAAACACGTGCTGATACGACTCTCGGGTCCGCGCCATGATCACTCACTCGAGTCACTCGACTAAATGCAAAAACAGTTCGATGTGATTATAAAGGCAGAGGGATAGCAACTGGGCCAGAATTATAAACACACAACAAATACTTTTGGGTCGTCCGTATTCTCTATTAGGGGTCTGTCAAAATGCATGACCCTCTGAGAAAAATGTGGAGAAAGAAAGAAAGAAAGAAAGAAAGAAAGAAAGAAAGAAAGAAAGAAAGAAAGAAAGAAAGAAAGAAAAGACTTTTTGGCTTCCACGAATTCAATATGCAACATTTTAAATCTGTGATTTTTATTTTCTTCTACCCACTCTTCATCTTGGCTTCTTGGGCACGTTCACTCGGGGAGTACATCTGTATCGGAAGCATCCGAGCCCTGTGATTTATTTCATCAGCTTGCATCTCTTCACACAGCCAATTAGCTCAGAAGCTGAAAAGAATACAAAAGGAAAAACACCATCACGGGGAATTCAAGAGCTCTCTTTCCTGGATGTTGAGCTTTCTTTTGAGCTCAAGTCATTACCGCTACCACACAGAAGTGGCTCGCCCTCCATTGCGAACTCCGAATGCAGGCCGGCACACTCGCTCATAAATGCATGGAGCAAATTTCAAGTGTCATGCTACTTACATATTTGTCATCGTATCCCAGCACCAACCAGTTACGCTGATTAGATGGGGCAACAGTGAGGGAGAAAGAAAGGAAGGCTAATTAAGTCCAATACTGTTGATGTTGACAGGTCATCGAGTTAGCACTAGCCACAGATGGGCCAGGGTCACTAATTTCCCTTTTGGAAATCCAAATAGTCTAATGTGAGATAAAAAACATTTTTCAAGGCAGCAGTTGGAACGTGCATGCTTTTTTAAGACCTGAAGAGAATTTTGAATGTTCAAAGATAACGTAAAATTACATAATAACTTCAAATAAAATTTTGGGTAATTTATAGACAAAAACAACTGCCAGCCCTGGTCTTAATCCATGGTTGATTACATTTGTTCGCAAATATGGCTTTAAAATTATTATACTTTCCAGGCATGTGTTAAAAAAATTGGTGGTCGACACAGCTGAGTTCACAGACGTTGTTTTTTTTTGTAGCCCTACTTTTTAAAAACATGTTTGTATACATCAACAACAATTGAGACTTAAACTAATGTAAAGTGCTTAATTAATAAAAATCATTAAATTATATTAATTATCAATGGGTAGGAAACCTTTAAATGAAGCAAACAAGTTTAATTTTGGATTCACCAAAGTCGGATCAGACAATGGCAGAAAAGCACAAGGTGACTTTGAACCTTCTTGATGAGCTTTCTTCCACTCCATCAAATATAATGGCTACATTATCACAGCGTTTGACCGTGTGAACAGCATCTTCACATCTCTTCCGGGCGATAGAGAAACCCGTCTCCCACCTGTGTCTTCCAATTTTCTCCTTGTGCCTTAGCACTTTCCTGGATCATAACCCCGGTGGTCCCTAACACATCGTGTGTGAACCCTTGTCTTGACAAATCTCTTTTACATTTTGTCTCTTCTCACTTTCTCGAGCTCCCTTTCATCCTCCACCTCTTTTATCTGGCAGTTTTCGACTTTAACTCTTCTCGATGACAAACAGTGCTGCACCTTGACCCTATGGACAAGATGTGCGGCTAGTTTTTGAGTTTACTCCTGCTTCAAAGTGCTGAGCGTGTTTATTCGAATGACGTGTTTCCACGCGCATTTGTCCTCTCAGTGTATTTACTGTAATTGCAGCCTTCTTTTCTGAGTGTTTTGTCTCAGGGGAGTCATGCTGACAACTCAGGACGTTATCTGACTCAACCACAAATCTATCCAGATACATCTGTGCATGTTTTTCTTTTTCAGACCATCCGCACTAAAATTCTCCAAGAAAAGACGTTATTATCTCGGTGATTGTCGAGAATAGTAGTGCTTAACCGGTCGATCGCGGTTGACCGGTAGTGATTTTATTATCGCACCGCAGTAAACAATGGCCAAGAGAAAAGCATTACTGTGTGTGTGAGTTTGTGTGTGTGTGTGTGTGTGTACGAGCATATTACTTTGTGGCATGTAGTATGTGAAGCTAATTGATTTCAATAACCAACAGCACAGGTACACACAGCAATTTTATTGATTGACCTCCAAACATTCCAAGCATTCAGTCATTAGCACACTGGATCGAATTACCCGAATTACTCTTATTGGACTCCTTTCATACAGAATAGAAACACAAACACTCTTTTTCATGGACTTGGATGTTATTCACAATAGTGAAGAAAATTCCATTTTCATACAGCCTTTGAGAATGAATCGTACCTGGTTGTTTTTTTTCACCACTTCTGTACACTGGCTGTGCTAGATATCTGTAGGGAAGAAACCACATCAATGAAAAGAGTCCAGGGGCCCAAAAAAAAAACAAAAAAACTTACATTGGAATGGGAGCATCTGAACCCATATGTACATAACTGCTGGTTGCCGCACAGTGACAGTATTGTTATATCTGATCTGATCCTGGTGTAGTGAGACTAAACTGCAAAAGTCTGCATCGTCAATGTTTTTCTCAAGTTATCAAATAATCTCAAGTCAAGTTAGCTTTAGTTAGTTAGTTAGTTTAATTATTGAACACAGAGACATAAAAGTAAAAATTGAAGGAAAGGAACCGATGATGTTAAATAAGTGTAATCTGCATGTTCAAAGGTAGTAGCAAGATGTAGAAGTATTGATTCCTTCCCCCTTTTTTTTTTTTTTAATAAAATATTACTCATGTTCATACATTAGTACATGATTCATATGCACTAATGTACCCCAAATAAAACCAAAATAAAAATGTATAGATAATTTCATGTATGATCTGGAGACCCACATGTATAGGAAAAACAAAAACAAAAAAAACAACAACATGCGCTGCTCCAATTGTGTGCTGTATAGCTTTAATTCAAACTATCCACTCTAGTGCAATAGACCAGAGGGTGAAGTGAAGCCAAGCTTCAGGCTCCCTCGGGCTGTATTGAGACACCGCAGAGGCGGAGGACAAATGAGTTCAACTGGACACAAGATGGAGTCGTCTTGGTAAATCAATGAGCGTCTCCCTCAGTAATTACCCGTCTGCTGTCCCCTCAAACATTGAAATATAGGAAGCTCAGCCAAAACCTTTTACTCAGAGTCGGGGTGTTTATTTGAAGTAGGAATTTCTACTTTAAGGAGATCATTTAAAAAAAGCCTCACGGCAATTTGCTTTAGACGAACTTTCAGTCCAGCCACACCGCTGCTGGTTGCTTAACAAAGTGAGCCCATTGGTTGACCAAGAGATGAACACGAGAGGAGCCAAACTCTGACCAGACATTACAACAACAACAACAAAAATCAAAAGGAGCATGTGAACCAAGCAAAGTCACTCAGGTGTACTTGATGGATTATTGCAATATCTTTCTAAGGGGAGCACAGCTACTCGAGGGCACTTAGCTGAAGATTAAAATGGGTTATTCAATTAATGAAGTATCGCCCACTCAACGCCTACTTGATCGACACGTATCCTGATGGACACAAAAGAGAACACACCCACCGAATATCTCACTTGCGCCACACGCCAAGCAATGCGGCCGATAGTGACTCAAGTGCATCGTCGGCAAAAAGCATTTAGTCAGCGATTCTTCGTAATACGCATTAAAAACCAAATGAGCACACCTAGTCAAGCGAGCAGCTACATTGCATATATTGTTTGTTTTGTTTTTCAATCACAAAAACATATCATGGCCACAAAGACGAAGAAACAGGCAAGAATATTAAGAAGTAAAAGAACAATGCGATTAAGAAGAAGAGAGACTGTGGACATTCTGTCGGCAATGGTCTATTCGGCCCTTTTGTTAAAAGCAACCATGCGTTTTGCTGATAGAGACTCAATGTGCTTCTGCTTTTCAAGTACAGCAGGAAAACAACTTAAATAGATATTAACAAGTCCGCCTCTGAATGGCTTGAATAGTGATTGTTTTGGAAGGCTCAGTTCCAAGTCTGGACTCCAACTTTGATCCTTTGGTATGACCTAAGACGGCAACCGTAGCAAAAAAGAAAAATGAAGCCGAAATTCTTCTGCAGCAATACGTGACCAGTTATTACGTTCAGGAGCCAATCATGCTTTTTAATTTACTTTCTCCTTAATAAATAAAATAATAAAGTATGATGGTAAAAAAAAATAGGAATCACGACAATGTTTTTTCTTATATTTTTATTACTTTTATTTCAAACAGATTATTATAAATTATTATCACATACAGTCTTTTTACAGGAAGCCTACATTTATTTGACATTAGATTGTGTTGTAAGTGTACTTAATGAAGCGGCAAATGTAAGTATACGCTGTATATGTAGAAGAAAAATGGAAGTGCAATGAGATGCTTGAGAGTTGTACAGGAAGAAAAAAATAAAAGCGCATGGTGTATCTTTTTCTTTTTTCACTGCACTGCAAAATGTACTTTGACAGTGGCACAGTTTGGAGTTGTACTTGATTCAAAATTGAAGTCATTAAATCGTTTGGCTCAAGAACCTCAAAGAGCTCGGCTATTCATGCTTATTTGCATCTTTGTGATGAAACAAAATGCATTTTTAAAGACGTGTAATTTTGATGACTGAAAAAGCACTTTGCCACGTCACACTCCAACACCGCCTCCGACTGTGGCGGGCAAACAGTTGGTGGTGTCCCAGTTTGGAGGCTTCATGCTCATTTAGGAGGTGTCGGGAGGGTGTTGCTAATAACGGCAACAGTCCAAATTCCTCATCGGAACTAATGAAATACACTAAAGAGATGGAGGCAACAAAATCGTTGTTTACTGTGCGCCGGAGACAGTCCAAGACTAGAAACTAAACCATTTCAGTGTCAAGTTTTACCGCCCCACTCCCCCCCTCAAAATATTCTTGGAGGTGCCAGGCCAGATAATTAACTATTTTCAGATTTTTCCAAGTATTTTTTTTCAACTGTTTCATCTTAACATATTATGAATTGCTATCAGTGTATTTTGAAGAATTATTTTTTTTTTTTCTTTTTTTGCGCATTGACTGAAATATACTTGTTCCCCCTAAACTCGCCCCGCAGCCCCCTCAAGGAAAAAAAATCCTAGCTCCGCCAGTGTTTTATAGACCTTAAATTTATGGCTGATGCTGTGATTCAGTATGTGTGAACATAATGAGCCAAAGAAGCTCCCTGTTGCTCACAAAGACGCGTATGTTTGTTATTTTGGGTTAATGGAGTTGAACTACAAAGACACCTGACTACAGCGTGTCTCTTTGCCTCAGCTTTATGGTGCATATTCTCTTATGAATAATTCAGAGGCACAAGCCAACGCAAGTCACTGCAGTGCGATGCCTTGACTTGGCCATGGAAGCTGGGGGTGGGGCTTCTGGCAGCTGCTGCGGTCCAATTAAAGGCTTTCTCCGCTAACAAGGTGTTCCTCCATTAACCTGGACAGGAACAATTCAATCCACTGTAAAATGATGCAGCTCATGCTTTTCTATTTCTTTAGTCAAATCAACATTGTGGATGTGTGACCCGGCTGATTCTGGAATACGCAGTGTGGGTTTGTTCCCCATCAGTCATGTGAGTATGAGCCAGTGTGTGTTCCGCCGTTCACACAGTCAGCCGGGAGAGACTCCCCCTCCGAGCAAGTGTGAACAGGATAAGTGGTGAAGAGAATGGATGGGTGGGACTGAAGTACCAAATCGGGGAGACATCATTGAGACAGACAAGCATTAACCTTTACCACTGAAAAACACTGTAAAGAACAAAATTGAATATGTGTTAATTCACTCTATGACTACACTTAGAACGCATATTTTGCCGAAGCAGATGAAAATCTGTCAGACTCACAGGGGTAGGAGAACATGGATGTCTCTTACACACTGGTTTAACTCCTTCGTTTGGATTTTGGGCTTCCATACATCACATCCTATACAAGTAGAAGATGCCACATTATCTGCAATGCACTTAAAATGGAAAAGAAATGGAAAGGGTCAAATGTGGCAGTAATGCATGAATGCAAATTCCAACCAGTCTAAAGCTGGTGCCTGGTGAGGCAGGCAAATAACAGTCTGATTGCGACGCTCAGCATCAATCAGCGAGAAAAAAAAAAAAAAACTGCAGCGGGACCAAGCCTGCAGCTGGATTCTGAATTGTGAAGAGTGCAACTGCAGCTGCTTGTAAAGCTACAATAGGGCAGAACCATTTGAGCTCTTTTCAGCCATTTGAATTCTCATCTGTATACATCCAGACTGTCAAGTGTGTTGAAGGAATGTTTCTGATGTTCACAAAAGACCGATAATTGGTTTCCTCCAAGATGGCAGCAGCCGATAACGGTAAACACGGAATCTGTTCAGCTCACAATGACAAATCCGTTTGTGTGTACTCATGGACTCCATCAGTGAGGAAAAGAAACCACATCAAATTATTGTTTTATGTGCAATGGGGCCTAAGAAACCTCTGATGTTTGAAAACCAAATCCCACTAACATTAGATTGCTTGAAGGCAAAATTTTCCTTAGTTTCCAAAATCAGGTTTGAAAATATGAAAATGTTGGTTTCTTCAAGGCTCTTATTGGCTGCGTATCTGCTAACTGCAGCAAATATTTTCCGACCGACCCATTATTCACATTAAAGTAGCACTGGACACTTTAATAGTACTTTTGTGTCACTTCCTCCCACCCGAGGACATCACTTCACACTTCAGCTACTCTTAATTGAAGTGTAAAATGAAAAGACTTCACTCATATCTGCTGCATTTCTAGTTACTCTGAACATCCATGGGTATATTAAGCTCTACGGGCAAGGATTTGGATATTACTACATTTATCAAATAATAATCTACCTAAAGTCATCTACCTCCAAGCAGAAATTTCCAGCAGTGCTTTTGAGCTACAATTGTCTAGCCCAAGTAGTTTTTATGCATCTTACGGGACTCAATCTGCTTCCTTTGTTTTTCAAGAGCGTTCAAACATTGTAGATTATCCACGACCTTCGGTTGAGGACACGAGAAGAGACAGGCCAAGAACTGCATGGCAACAGGACCTTTGTCCTCACTGGACCAATGCAGACATGAGTTTCATGTGATTTGATGATGCCCTCAAGTCACGGTTCTTTAAGAAGCAACCATCCGAGTTTCTTGAAAACGATTGGCAGGTTCCCTTGTATGCTGGCACCGGAACGGCTTTGAACAGCATCAATTTGACTTCTGTTTGAGCTGAATTGAGACTTGACCTTTGTGCTGTACTACGTACCAGCCTTCCAGGCACTCACCATGCAATCTGACTATACATCAGTAAGAGACGTCTGACCTTTGGCTCAAAATTCTGGAGAAAAACTCATACAGTGCAACTTTGATTTAAAGGACTCCAATTTGAGGGATTTCAGATTTAATAAACTGAAAATAGTGTCCAGCCCACTCAAAACTTTCCTTATTAATAGATTAGACCTAATAAATGTATACACATGCTATTCATTTCGTTATTTGTTCGTTTTGGCGGTGAGTCCCGAATCAACAAATGTATATTCATTTGTATCCATGTGTTGATTGACGCAGCTTTTAATGTGGAAAGCACTTTGTGTTACAATGTTAGAATGAAAAAAGTTGTATCCCAAAGCTGATTTCAGAATCACTATCAAGGGAACTCAAATGTTTGCATCTTTTAAGTCCAGTTGCAGAGTACTAAAGGAAAGAAAATGTTAAAAGTGTTTTTATCAAAACTGTGAAAATTCTGACCTTCCCTTGTAGCTTGGTTACTGCCCAGCTTTCAACCTGCTTCAGTGTTACCATGGCGATAGACTGCACATTGGTCAACCATGAAGGGCTAAAACAGTTTTTTTTATTATCTTCATCCTCGACAGTGCTTGATAATAAACACTTTTTTCCAGTGTGTACCTTTTGCAAGATGCCTGTGAGCTTTTTTCTTAGTAACAGCTTTTTTCAGCATATTTTCATAGAATATATTTTCTTGTGATCCGACAAACTGTGATCCGACAGATTGAGGTTTGTCTAGCAGAACTACCAATTGCCTTGTATGCTGTGAAATAACACCTAAATTAAATACAATTACTATATTGAATCAGGTAAATGATTATTGTGACTTGCACTTGCTAATTATGGCAGTCACTATGAGGTGATCCCAGCTGACTAATAATAATAATAATAATAATAAATACATGTTTATAAAATTATTAAAGAATTATTATTATGTGGCACAGTGGCCAACCAAAAAGACAATATGTTGAATGTTCAAGTTGCTAACAATGTTTCAGTATTTATTTATTCAAAATGAGTGAATAGTTTGGAAGGAAATATAGAGGAACAAAAGGAAGCAAGGAAGGACAGAGAAAAAAATGAAGAAAGGAAGGAAAATAATGACAATAAGATAAGTCAAACTAAATTAGGCAAATGGAATTAGACAAATGGATAATGGAAAGCATACAGTAGTCCTAGGTTCTGGGTTTGAATCCTGGCTTGTCGTGCAGGAAAGAAAATAATGAGGACGGAATGGAAGAAAAGAACAACGAGGCAAGGAAGAAGGGAAGAAAGGAATTTAGGAAATTAAAAAGGAGACAATTTAAAGATGGAAAAAGAAGTAATTAAAAAAACGGTCTGTGGTCTTGTTGGGGATGGGAACGAATTAAAATCTAGATTTGAACAAAATCATGACTATAATTTGATACAAACGAGTCCATTTAGCTGTAACTAACAAGCTTTTTAATTACACGTTTTAAGCATGTCCTTTTTCCTAAGTGTTGGAGAGCATGAAGTGGAGATGTTGATCTGTCAGTGTCGGGGGGAGGAGGAAGCATCTTTATACACCCCTCCTCCCTCGGTCTGCCAAACGTAGACCCCCCCCCCCCCCCCCCCCACACACACACACACACACACCGCCCCGACCCCACACACCCCTCTCCACCGACCTCCTCCCCAAACCCGTTTGCCACCCGGCTGATGCGGAATGCTCCGCGCGGAGAGGTAAAGCCTTTCGTCCCTCCTCCCTCCCTCCCACCCACCCCCTCCCTTCCAACCGCACCGGACCGACTGCTTTTGGACCACCTTAGTCCTTCCACTTCTTGTTCTTCATCTTCTTCTTCTGTTCCCCGGTGCAGGAGGCTGCGGAGTGAAACGGGAGCGAGAGGAAGGGAGCAGGACGCTGCAGTCAAGCGACAACAACTTGCGGCGTAGCTGCAGAAAGAAAAGGTAGGACCGTGACCAAGAACGGGATCTAGACCGGACTGGGCTTCACCAAATGCAGACTTAGCCCGCTGCGACAGAGTGAGCGGGTCATTGCGGCGAGGTTTTGAAGACATCTGCAATCGGTTGTGTCAACACGCCGCGCAGATGGTGCGTTCAGTGTGCAAAAATGCGGCTGTAGTTTGTAACGCGGTGCGTAATTGACAGGTTGCACGCGACAGGGAGAGGGCTGCAATATGTCGCCTTCAATTGGATACACCTGTCTGTCTGTCTGTCTGTCTGTCGTTGGCCGAAGTGACTTCTTCCACTCGAGTGCGTGATGCATTGTGGGTCTTTTGCTGTGATTTATTGACTCCAGTTGTTGATGCTGACAGTTTGCTCTTCATCTGCATGGCGGAAAAACCAAAGACGTTTCTGGCGTGGTGAGCTCACAAGCATGCAAAAATAACCAGATGGAAAAAAATGTGAAAGAAAATACTTACAGGTTTTTATTTGGTTTAATGGCATTATGTTTGCATTCTGGGGAGGTCATGGCTTAAGTTGATCTTACAACATTGAGTCTAAAAACGTCAATTATGTGTTATATTACTGTTTGGTTGTTTTTCAAGAGATCCTTCCCTTCAAACTTGTTGCTTTAGTGATGTGCTGACCAACATCAACAAACAGGCCAAAAGTATTATTCTGGCACTTAACTTTCAATGGATCGTTGAACCAGCAAATAAATTTACCTTGGCTTGTGAATGTTAAGCATTGTGTGTTTCCCCGCACGAGTACTTAAAAAAAAAAAATGTCTGTTGGACTGCCAATGCGTCCGACACGTTTACTTTGCCAGTATGTTTCCCCCCCTTTTTTTTTTTTTTGCTTCAAAAAAAGAAACAAAAAATTGGTACTTTTATTCCAGGCCAGTACATGCACACCAAATTGAATCTAAACCCAAAACTGTCAAGTAGACACTTTAGAATATAGATACTAAATCTGGAACCGGAACCTCACCTTTTTCTGAGCTAGTATTAGTAACTGTTTATTGTGAGCTACAGCAAGCTAGCTACTCTGAGGTAGAAACAGACGCTGTGAGTGGGCACATTTGTGTGAATGTGTGTATGCATGTTCTTTGTCATCAGTGTCATCACTCTGGGTTAGTAGTGATGCATTCA